>NC_060072.1:37374469-37677500 GCF_922984935.1 Meles meles
TAAAATCTTACTTTCACATGCAAAAAGTATCTTGCTTCTCAAAGGAAAAAAAAATCACATTCAAAAGGTAGAACTTTATTTCCTTTTAAGTGTATGTGGTTTAAAGAGAAAAGATAATGTCTTTTCATCTAGTGAAGAAAAACATAGCGGAAGATCAAATAGGTCAAGACTAATTGGGTCTATTTTAATAGTAACTTTATATTGCTATTTCCTAAAAAGTGTCCAAAACATTTTTAATTCCTTTAATGAGAAAGGATTCATGACGTGGCTTGAGAAATTGCTCATTCAAAAGTAAACTTTGAAGGAACGAAACACAGTGATATGTGTTATGAACAAAAAGTTTTGCTGAAGCCGTGGTATACAAGAAAGCTTGAAGAAACCTGCTTATTACTATAGGTCTCATTAAACCTGTAAAAAGATTGTGAGATCTATTAACCTTGGCTTATGCCTCTACTTCATAAGAGAGGCCTGGTTGTTTCATGATTTTGTAAGTAAAATATTCAAGGCTTAAATATATAAATATTGAGATATAGCATTCTTTTTTCCTTACTCTTTATTCAGTCACAGTGTCCTGATGAAATTATGTCACCACACCCTCATGACTGGATGAGAGGGAGAGCCTGTAGGCCACACACCTGGTAAAATCGAAGAGCCAGACTGTTTTACTCTATCAGTATATAGTTCAAAATTTAAAACAAAATAAATGAAAACAATATGCAATGACTGCTACTGCAGCTGCTTTTGCTTATGCTCCTACTAGCTAACCCTTATTTTCATTTGCTATGTGCAGTTATTTACCCTCCCAACAACCATGTGAGACAGGTACTATTATCATATAAGTGTTCTATGTGAGACACAAAAGCACAGGAATGTTAAATAACTAACCCAAGGTTACACGTCTGATCAGATTCAAACCCAGGTATTCTGGCTTTAAAGTTCATATCCCTAACTATGCTATCCAGCCCCACATATTAACACTAACACCAAACCACATGACATAGAACCACCATATGCTGAAATTAAATTAGCTTCTGAGTCTATTTTCTGATTGCAAAATTCTGGATAAATTTGTCTCTCATGTTGGGGGGCCCTGCTTGTTCCGACAATTATATAACAGCCCTGGGAATTAGGAATGAGGTCAAGGAGTTGCCTAAGGAAACGAGAGTTGGGAATATAAAATGCAAAACCCATTTAGAAGAAGCTGAAATCAATTGATGTATACTAGTGATCATTTGAGCAGAAAGATAAGGTTTTTTAGGAAAACATTTTTTAAAAATTTCGGCTGCTCTGTGTGTGTGTGTGTGTGTGTGTGTGTGTGTGCGTGCGCGCGCATGCACAAAGTGAGGCTGGATCATTTGTTAATGCTCATATAAAGGGGAGTTCTTTACATGGAATTTTAACATCTTCTGTACTTTATAGTGCTTCCTCAAAAGGATGTTTTTAAACTGCCTTATTTATTACTAAACACTAGGTAGAAATGAATTGGATGGATATGTTCATATTTTTATTATGTGGTCAGACATTGAATGAGGAGTATTTTTAATCTCTGTTGTAAAATATCTCAGGTTAAAAATAAAGTATGAGTCATCTGCTATGATGGTATATTCAGTAGCTAAAAATCACAGTGCTTTTAAAACATTCTGCTGTGTCAATTTGACTAAGTTGTTCATACATAATTGAAAAGACACTGCTTTTTCTTTATAAGATTTCATATTGTAACTGATATTTATAAGGTTCTGAGGTATCAAAACACAACTTTGTAGTAATGACCACAAAAAATGCTTTTCTTAGAAATGTAAGGATTCTTAAGCATTCAGAAATGGCAAGACAATGAAAATGTATAGGGAAAGAGGCATATTGTGAGTTATGCATACTTTTTTTGATTCATACTCATAATTATTAATAATGCAGGCAATCAATTGATCACTTAGTGTTTTTTCCTGAACGTTGCTTTGCTTTTAGAAATAAAGGGAGAGATGTACAGATGCATAAAAAGATAGAAGAAAAATAACTTTTATGGAATTATTGATACAAAAAGCTTAATCCTGTGAAATATTATTACTTTATAGTGAGCCCTTATATTGTGGACATACAAAATTGAATGGTAGATTAGAAATGTATGAATTTGGAGTCTAGTTGCTATATTAGCTATCTACTCCGGTGTAAACTGTACACAGTTCTGTAAACCTCAAAACTTACCGGCTTAAAACAACAGCGTTTATTATCTCACAGTGTGTGGGTAGGGCTTTGGTGCGGTTTGGCTGGATCCTCAGACCCAAGGTCTTTCCTAAAGCTGGAATCGAAGCATTAGCCAGGCCTTCAGTTCAGATATTTCAGGCTTCAGTCAGGGAGGAGCGGCTTCTAAGTTCACTTCTAGAGCCTGGCAAGCTTCACTTCCAGCTGGTTCTTGGCATGAGATATTTGTTTCTTGTCACATGGACCTCCCCATAGGGATGCTCACAATGTGGCAACTTCCTCCAGAGGGTTCTGAGAGAGAGAGAATTGTCACAATTTTTTCAGAACCTGATCTCAGAAGTGACACTCCATTACTTTTAATGTATTTTCACTAGGTCTAGCTCACATTCAAGGAGAGGGAAATCTGCAGGACATGAATTCCAGAACATGAAATCATTGAGAGCCGTTTTAGAGTCTTCCTACCACAGTTTCCAAAGACATACTAAATATTATAAAAGAAGGAAAAGGTATCTTTTCTTCTCTTTCTCTTTTTGAAAGCTTTCTTCCTTATGGAATTCTCTTGTTTGGTCTGAAATGACTCATCGCTTCCCCACGACTGATTAAAGTTTGCTTTGAGCTATTATCCATCAGGAGGTACTTGTTGAAGTAATCTTATTTTGTGTGTAAGACGTTTAGCAAATGCAATGTGGACAATAAAAGAGTGAGTAACTTGATGTACTTCCTCCCAATGAGTTTGTACTGGAGGTGTTTAGGGTGGGTTAGAATATGTTGAAATGACTCACTTCGTGTTAGTGACTAATTCTTATAATGAGTTATCCTTTAATTATGCCTCAGGTTTCAATGTCTTAGAATAGAAGAATAATGTACAATAGTGCCTAAAAGGGAATCCTTTTTGTTAGAGGCCTAAGACCTCTAACTGTACAGGCAACTGCCTACTCTCAACATCCTACTATTGCTTTGGGGTTTTCAATTTGACATATTTATCAAGAGCTTTTAGAATATAGATGGGTGTAGATCAATCTCTGCTAAGGAAGTTGAAATTTATATGGAAAGAAATGGTAGAATATATGACAATTAACACATGAATATAAATATAATGGAAGTCCAGTGGATGGAGAGGTTACTTCTGGCTGGGCTGGTCAAGAAAATGTTTGTTTTGAATCTGAGCTATGCTTACAGTTCTGATGATTCAGGTCAAGGCTGCTCTGGCTTATATTTTTAATATCCCCTTATGGTAGGGTAAATAACAGTCCCCCAAAGATGTTCACGTCTTAATTCCCAAAACCTGTGAATATGTTACCTTGTATGATAAAAGGGACTTTTCAGGTATGTTTAGATCTTGAGATGCAGAGACTGTTGTGAATTATTTGGATGAGGTCAGTGTAATCATAAAGGGCCTTATAAGAGGGAGGCAAGAGAGTTAGTCAGAAAAAGGAAATGTGAAAATGGAACCAGAGATTGGAGGGATGCTCTTTGAAGTTGAAAAGGGGGCAAGGAATGCAGATGGCCTCTACACTTTGGAAAAGGCAAGGAAATAGTTCTCCCCTGAAGTATCTAGAAGAAACACAGTCCTACCACCATCTTGATTTTTATACTTCTGACCTCCAGAATTGTGAGAGAATAAATGTGTGTTCTTTTAAGTCACTAAGTTGTACTGATTTGTTACAGTAGCAATAAGAAATTAATATACTTTTTATTCTCTGGAATTTCATTTTTCTATCCCTATGCTAGGTAGCTTAACCCTTCTAGGAAGTCCTTTGGATCAGTTACCTTTTAGGATGTATAACCTCCTGGGTAGGCCAGATATGGTCTTTGGGATTATGTGTCTGTTTGTTTCGGGGTTGGGGAATAAGAAATGGGAATAGGCTTTGGTGCCCTTGTCTGAAGTTGCTAGACATTCTGAAAAGCAAGGATACTGCACTATACATGAAGAAGATAACAAATGTTGATAAAGATGTGGAAAAAATGGAACCCTTGTACACTATTGGTAGGAATGCAAAATGGTGCAATTACTATGGAAAACAGTACAGGGGTTCCTCGACAAATTAAAAGCAGAACTGCCATATGATCCAGCAGTCTCACTTCTGGGTATTTATCCATAAGAATTAAAATTAGGATCTTGAAAAGATCCCATGCTCAATGTAGCACTATTCATAGTAGCTCAGATGTGGAGAAATCTTACATAGATAAATGGATAAAAAAAATAGGACATAAAGGGCACCTGGGTGGCACAGTTTGTTATGTGTCGGATTTGGTTTTGGGTCTGGTCATGATCTCAGGGGTCATGAGATCAAGCACTGCATGGCTATCTGTGCCCAAGACTGGGAGTCTGCTTGAGACTCTCTCTCCCTCTGCCCCTTCTTACTGCATGTGCTCTCCTTCTCTCTCAAATAAATCTTAAAAAAAAGAAAATATGACGTATGTTTGCACATGTGCACACACACACACACATATATGCACAATGAAATGCTATACAACTTTTAAAAAGAAGGAAATCCTACTACATGCAACAGTATGGATGAAGCTTGAGAATATTATGCTAAGTGAAATAACCCAGGCAGAGGACAAATTCTACATGATTCCACTTATGTGAGGTATCTACAGTAAAGTTGTAGAAGCAGAGAATAATGGTTTCCAGGGGCTATGGAGAGGGGGAGATGGGGAGTTGCTAATCAACAGGTATAAAGTTTCAGTTATGCAGAATAAATAAGTTCCAGCGACTTGTGCAATATATGCCTATAAGTTAATAGTACTGCATTATGTACTTAAAAATTTAGCAGAATAGATCCCATGTTAAATGCTCTTAGTTTAATAAAACATATATAGAAAGATTTTTCCTACCCAATATACCAATAATGTCCGCAGTAAGAGAAGATGTCCATCACTTTCGGCAGAAACTTTTTTTTTTTTTTTTTGCAGTATTTTAGCATGACCTGGTGTAGCTCCTTGGTTGAGGATGTGGGGATACTTGTCACTGTAACATTGTTCTTGGCCTTTGGGCCAAGCTAAAATTGAGAAACTTTCCAATTTTAATATTGGGTTATATAGCTACTGCATTATGCATTCAGGATTCACAGTCCAGTTTTGGGGATGCTGGAGGCAAAGAAGTAAAGACTGATCTACCATTAAAATGTAGCTACAGGGCGCCTGGGTGGCTCAGTGGGTTAAGCCGCTGCCTTCGGCTCAGGTCATGATCTTAGGGTCCTGGGATCGAGTCCCGCATCGGGCTCTCTGCTCAACGGAGAGCCTGCTTCCCTTCCTCTCTCTCTGCCTGCCTCTCTTGTGATTTCTCTCTGTCAAATAAATAAATAAAATCTTTAAAAAAAAAAAGGTGCTTGGAAAAATGCTGTTTAAAAAAATAAATAAAATGTAGCTACAGGCTGTCCTCAGTCTACATATATTGTATTAACTGAGACCGGTGCATGTCAGGACCAGAGAGCTGTGTCCTTGCTTTACATAGTAGCTGAGTTACCACGGAGCCGTGCAAAGTCAGGATGTGGTTCTTATATTCGCTAGTTTCAGTTAACACTGTGCCATGCAAAATGAGGACTGTCTGCATTTTCTGTCTGGGTGGCTTTAAGCAAGAGAAATATGCATGCTTTGTTACTGCACTAATCTCAAGAGACTTAACATTCTCTGCACTTTGGAATTCTTACCTGGCTGTGTGGCTCCGATGAATGCTCTCAGTTACATTTGGGAAGAATAATTAATAATGAAAAATATCTTCCAGGAATATGAAGGAAAAGAAAGATCTGAATATAAAATATTCTAAATTATTCATGATAAATCAAAGCATATTATAAATTTGAAGCTTGGCTTTGTTTTTTTGTTTTTTGTTTTTTTAAATCTGATCAAATGAATAAAAGAAAACAGGACTGTCTGTAGAATATATACTGACTAGAGACCATTCTGTCATTGACTCTAAGTCTCTAGGTTAGAAGACTCTTCCATTATGTTATAATTTTAATTAATTTAGTAACATAACATCAGTGCATTTTATGCTCTGGTTTCAGTCAGTTTCATTTCCTTTCATTTAATAGTATTTTGAGAAAGTGATATTGATATTGTAAACATTGAATCATATCAGAATTTTGGTAGCATCAATTGAAATGGAGCTGCCCAGAAGAAAAATAGAGAAATCATATGTCCTGTTGCTATTTCTGGTCACCATTCTAATCATCATTCATCATTTCAAAAGCAGAAGAAATAGGAAATGAATTTGAAATAGACTTCTTGTGATTTAGAACTTGGTGAATGAATTTTTTCCCCAAAGTAAATAGCAATGCAAGGAGTTTGTCTGCATATCCCTTTGCTTCAGATTAGACTTTGTTCTGGAAAGTTTGCATATCTGATTTTAGAGTGCTAGAGATACCTGTTTTTTTTATTTTTTTTTATTTTTTTCAAATTCTCAATCTATCTGATTCCTCCATGGCTGTTATTTCCAGAATTAAGGTATGATTATGAAATACATAACATTTAGCTGAAAATCCCATGCCAAACTTTTCTGAAACTGTAAACTTAATGTATTTGACAACATTTTATCTGCTCTCTTTCCAGCTTCTTGATTATCTTAAAAATTGTTAATGTTAGTTGGCTTAATACCTAGACTCTGGAAGGTAAATATTTATTAGAAATATTTATTTAATATATGTATATATTTAAATAAAATATTTGCTCTGTTTAGTTTTCAGTTTACAAGCAATTCTTTCTTACAGTTATTTATAATTCAAAATGATAAATGGCCTTAAGGTACTTTGGTGTAGTCAATAGAATTGCAGACTATAGTTGGAAGGACAGGTGTATTTTATTTTTTCTTCTAAAAAAATCACTTCAGATAGAATAATCTTCAGATATTTTTCTGACCTGATAAATATTTTAGGCTATTATTTACTGAGTTACAAATAAAACCTGATACTTTAACAGGGTAAGATGTTGTATTTTTTCCTCATTATTTATTTGTGTTTTGTTTCAGATAGAGAAAGATTAAGTATATGTGGAGTTTAATTATAAACTAAGACCACAGCAGTTGAATCTAACTCTTAACTGACAATGGCTGATAGATATATCTTGCATAAATTATATCTTGAATTATAACATTGATACCTCTTTTAAGTGTTGGATCTTTTCTCTTGGTTGCTATTGCACATTTTGAGTAGGCTGAAAGGTGCCCACCATGATGCACAAAGATGTGATGCCAGATGGCACACATGGAACTGAAAGAGGAGTAAATTGTGATAGGTTCATGGTATGGATTTTATTCACTAAATAATTCTAGCAAAAATATCAAATTTTAATAGGAAGAATAAAAATTATATATTTTAAAATAGTGTTAAAATTTATGATAACCCAAACCATAAAATGCACAAAAAACTATAGGGTGGATTGAGGAGGTAAAATATAGGATTTAGGATCTTTTGACTTTCAGGGAACATACATTCTAGAAATTTAATGAAGATTTATGCCTAGAAATAATCCATATCTAGGTTTTATCCACATGTATTCTAATCAATATCTGTTTCAACATGTATCAGTATGTAATCTGTCAATAACCTATCTTTATTTTATTCAATTTTAATCTAATCTGTGTTTATGCATCATTTCATGTATAGTAATAGCTAGTATTAGTTGATAATTTACTATAAGTTACCAATAAGTAACTTTCCATGAACTATCATAATTAGTTCTCCAAGGTCCTCCTAAGATAGATACTAGGGCATAGATTGACTTATTTTACATGAGGAAGATCAGGCAATTGGCTCACATTCACAGAGCTAGTAAGTAGTGAACATAGGCTTGAACCTGTTCTCTTGATCACTAAGGTATTTCTTCTTCCATGTGTGTTGCATTTTACAGGCTTGAGGTAGAATTGAAGGGCTGTTGACCCTGTTTAAGGCAGGGTTTCTTGGGATGATGCCTCTGTTGTGTTAACAAAAATATCTGGTCATCAGTCTTGCCATCCAGAAGTTCAATTTCTGCCATAAACTCAAAGATAATCAGCTTCTCAATGGTTGCTTTACACTAATGAAACCAACATATAATGAGGATAAAAATCTTTTAGTATAGGATAACACACATTTCAAAGTGGTCCCAAGCCCTAATGTCACCCAATCAGCTTATTCTCTTTGCAGGAGAAATTCATAGGAAGCTAAACTCAACATAAATTTATCAACTTACTTTAACATGTATTGGTTGTTCTTTATGGTAACTTCTGAGGATTCAGAGATAATAATAAGTACAGTACTGAGCTGATTTAACCTTCAGTTTTGTTTTTTTTTTCACCTGGGTAAAATGACAATTATAAAATGGTGTAGTAAAGTTGTGATAGAGTTAAGTACAAGATGTTGGGAATAATAGCAGAACCAATACTCTAGCTTGAGCGACTCAGGAAAGTCTCCTGAGAGGAGGTGATGCCTGCAGTGGATCTCAAAGAGTAAAATTTATCCAGAGGAGGGAGGTGGCTTTCTAGGCAGAAGGATCTGTGGTGCAGAAGCATAGAAGTTAAAAACAAACAAAAAAGCAAAATCACTTGACACAAAAAAGGGAGTATTTGATTCATTATGATAGGAGTATAAGGATTCTTTTGAGGAAGTGGTAAAGGTAAAAGGAAAAAAGTAGTCCAGAATGATACAATGAAGGACCTCATGAATATTCTTGATACTTTTTTTTCTAAGAAGAATGGGTACTTTATTAAGAATTTTGGGTATGGAAGTAACCTGTATGTATCTGCATTTGAAACACATCATTCTAGAGTAGAGTTCCCCAAATTTTAGTTTACATCAGACTCACGTGGGGGTCTTGTTCAAACACAAGTTTCTGAATCAGCAAGACTGCAGTAAAACATAAGAAATTGCATTTCTTTCTCTCTCTCTCTCTCTCTTTTTAGAGAGGAAGCATGCACATATGGGAGTGGGGGAGGGGAGAGGGAGAGAGAGAGAAGTAAGTATGCTTAGCATGGAGGTGGGGTGATCTCATGACCCTGTGATCCAGTGACCTGAGGCTAAATCAAGAGTCAGACACTTAATTGACTTTGCTACCCAGGCACCCAAAGAAAATGCATTTCTGAGTTCCTAGGTGACACTGATGTTACCTGTCCCCAGACCACTCTTTGAGAACCCCTTCTCAGGAGACAAGATTATATGAGCATGAGTGTGAAAAAAAGAACTCAAAAAATACACTCTCGGTAAAGCCAGCATATTTGGGGGGGGGCGGATAAAATGAGGTTTTGAATAAGATAGTGAATGCAGTAGTTATTAAAAGTAGGTGATAGCAGATGTAGTGAAAAGATGGGCCATCTGTACCCCAATGTTTATAGCAGCAATGGCCATGGTCGCCAAACTGTGGAAAGAACCACAATGCCCTTCAATGGATGAACGGATAAGGAAGATGTGATCCATATACACTATGGAATATTATGCCTCCATCAGAAAGGATGAATACCCAACTTCTGTAGCAACATGGATGGGACTGGAAGAGATTATGCTGAGTGAAATAAGTCAAGCAGAGAGAGTCAATTATCATATGGTTTCACTTACTTGTGGAGCATAAGGAATAACACGGAGGACATTGGGAGATGGAGAGGAGAAGGCAGTTGGGGGAAATCAGAGGCAGAGACAAACTGTGAGAGACTGTGGACTCTGAGAAACAACGTGAGGGTTTTGAAGGGGCGGGGGGTGGGAGGTTGAGGAAACCAAGTGGTGGGTAATAGGGAGGGCACGTATTGCATGAAGCACTGGGTGTGGTGCAAAAACAATGAATACTGTTACGCTGAAAAGAAATTTAAAAAAAATAGAGAAAGGCACACAATGTAGAAGATTCTGAATGTTCCATTATTTTATTTCAACTACTGCAAATGTGAAATTTGTTTTCTACCTTAGATATCAGGACATAATGTGTTCTGGATCAAAAAAATGCTTTTTGGAAGGGCAACATAACTTTATTTGAGGAATACATGAACTAGTATCGCATGATTTAAGAGCAATAAAAATTCATTACGATTAAAAAAAAGTAGGTGATTGATTGAGTTGAGCTAATATTTTGGAAGGAAAAATTAACTGGGTTGTTATATGGATATGAGGGTGAGGGAAGACTTTATCAACCTCCAGAAATCAAGATTGGGCAACTGACTGTTTATTGGAAGTACCAAAAAGATAAGCACTAGAGGAAGAAATTGGATGGGAGGCATCTGGCCGTAGTAATGGGAGAGGAGGAGAGGAGATGATGTCTGATTCGGACATACTGAGTTTGAGATAACAGGGATACATCAGTGTGTAAAAGTTGGCAAAGAGGAGCTGATAGAGACTGAGTCAAGATTCAGCATAAGATTTCCTTTATCATCAGCCATATGGAAGGGAATAGACAAGAAGAAAGCAACACCCAAAAAATTTCATAAAGAAAAACGTTTCAAAGAAGGCAGTTCATGGAAAAGGTGGAACCTTTAATCTTTTTGGTACTTTCTTAAGAAAACCGTATTTCATGTAATACTGTACAGTAATGTCTTTGAAACAGATTTTTTGTTTAGGTGTGAGTTTGAGGATAATACTTTGAAATTAAAAATACATGACAAAAGTCTTCGGAATTTTACTTATTTACTAAATTCAGTGGCATTCATTCTCATACCTGTAGGTCAAACAAGGATATTCTTTTTCATCAGAGATGATCCATTTCACTTCAGGAAAACTCTGCTTGCAGGGCCATTCATTCTTTCTACAAATATTGAATAAGTATGTTTTCTCCCAAGTCACTATGTGTCTTGCCAAGAAATTGTCCTCATTTTTTCCCCCACACCTCCACTTATTTGAAAGAGCAGAATTGTTAGAAATTATTGCCTTTGGAGTCAGCCTATTTAGATTTGAACACTTATTTGCTGTATGATTTTGTCAAGTCGTATAAACTCCTGAAGACTCTCTTCCATATTAAAAATTATGGAACTAACAGCTAAAAGAACTAGGATGCTTTTTAATAAGGCAGTAGAGTTCTTTATACTGTGTCTGGTATAGTTAATGCTCAATAAGTGTTAATTACATTGTTACCCAGTCAAGGTGTCAGGAAAAACTTACCCAGTGTGCATTCAAAGCCAAAACCAATTCTGGCAACATGAAATAAATACTCAAACTGATTGTTAACCCTAAAAATCTCCTTAACACCTATATAGTGTAATTTTAGCACCTTGTTTCTCAGAATCCTTCCTCATGTTGCTAGATTGAAAGATCTACTTTTACTCTGAGATTGATATATTCTTTGACTGAAAAGATCCTTGAAATCAGAGAGCATGTCATAGCCTCTAGATTCCATATACCTGATTCTGTATGATGCCTTGCACTTATTATGTGTACAGTATACATACACTGACTAAATTGTCTGTCATTCTGATTCCCCACTAGATTCTGAAACCTTTGAAAGCTGTGACCTTGGCTTATTTGTCATCATGCTCTTCATGTTCAGCACAGTGCCTCAGTCAATCATTGTTTTATGAAAGAATTCATTATGTGGCTCGTAGAAAATTCAGATTCAGGTTAGACTGTGCTCAAAGTAAAAATGTAGATATTTTCCTTTTTTTAAAAAAAAAATTTAAAGAATGACTAAATAGGGCTCTTTCTGGCTTCCATAGGAAAGAAGATATATAAGATTGGTTGTGTGTGTTCCCTGTTTCTTCTCTGCCTCCCAGGAAATTTACCCTGTAAAGTTGCCAAGGAAACACTAACAGCTTAAGTCTGGTAGAGGAGAAAGATGCCTCATTAACAACCCAGTTTCATTATTTGGATGCTTGCCTCAAGGAGATGCTGTTCTGTGATGGAAGATTGTTTCCATTAAGCATTGTGTGAAAAACTGAATGATTTTTTTGAGGGAATTTCTTCTTCTGTATCTCTTTCCCAGTGCTGTGAACCTATACACTAAGTTAGATAAAAACATTATTGATTTGTAGTTCAATGTATTTGAACTATTTATTATGGCTAACCACATAGGTTAGATAAGTTTTCAAGTATTCACTGTACAATGATTAAGGCATCAGATCT
This sequence comes from Meles meles, assembly GCF_922984935.1. NCBI lineage: Eukaryota > Metazoa > Chordata > Mammalia > Carnivora > Mustelidae > Meles > Meles meles. The sequence goes on from NC_060072.1 coordinate 37,386,679, forward strand.
TTAGTTTGAAATATTGACAGTATTTCATCAGAAGATAAATTTAATGTATTGTTTATTGTCTGTTAAATCATTTTGTATATTTTCCTTCTTATGAACTAGAAACCCTGGGAATATAGAAATTTATTGCCTTAAGATAAGATAATACGTAATTGAGTGCCTTTTCCTTTAGGAGGATGTTTTATCAGTAATGTATAATGGAAAAAATATACATGGTGCTTGGGGTTATAACACTTGGGATTCAAAGCTTCTTTGCAGAATTTGCCAGCTGTTTGATCTTGGGCAAATCATTCAGGCATTCTATAAAGATGGGTTGTGCAAACACTATTGCCTTGAACCATCTTTCAAAGTAATTTATATAAAAAATGAGAAATTCTTCATCATTTATATGCTCTGCTTTAGCTTTTTATATATAAAAATGGTATTATGTGCTTTATTGAGTTATTCATCCATTCAAAAAGTATTTATTGAGCTCCTACTGTGTGGCAGCTGTTTTAGAGGGTGATGAGAAGTGTTCATCCTTTGATGGACTCTTGACAACATTGTTCTTTATCTTACTTCTTTGGACTTAGGATTGGTTAAGACTTCTACCTGTTAGTAGTCCTGGTGCATTACCATTCCTCTGGATCCACTGAACCATCCATACCTCTTTAAAGTGTCCTTTTTTTTTTTTTTAAAGATTTTATTTATTTATTTGACACACAGAGAGAGATCACAAGTAGGCAGAGAAGCAGGCAGAGAGAGAGGGGGAAGCAGGCTTCCTGCTGAGCTGAGAGCTGGATGCGGTGCTCGATCCCAGGACCCTGAGATCATGACCTGAGCCGAAGGCAGAGGCTTAACCCACTGAGCCACCCAGGCTCCCCTAAAGTATCCTTTTATTAAATGCTCTTTTATGATGTTTTTGAGTTTGCTGTTTATTTCCAGATGGAACTTTCACTGATTTAGATAGTTAGGGAAAGTCTGTCTGAGATTTTGCTACTTAAACTGAGATCCGAGGGAATGAGGATATCTAGAGTTTGAACATTCTAAGTAGCATGAAAAATATGTGAAAGTTGACCCTGCAATAGGAGTCATATTTGGACTGTTTCTGGAACAGCAATGAGATCAATGTAACTGGCATGAAAGTGGGATAATGGAAAAAGGATGATACCAGAGAGATGCCAAGGCCAGATTACTACAAGGCATTGCAAGACATGGTAATAAGTTTGTGTTTTATTCTAAGATTAATGGGAAGCCATCAGGGAGTTTGGATCTGGGGAAGAATCTGATCTAACTTGTGTTTTGAATGGATAATTTCAGCTGCTGTGTAGAGAAGATATGGGGGAAAGGGAGACAAGGACAGATGGAAAGACAAGAGTTAGGCTATTTTCTTTAATCCAAGGGAGAGATTTCACCAATAGTGGTCCAAGGGATTAGCATGGTAAGAATGTTTGTGGTAAGGAATAGTCAAATTCAAGCCATATTTTAAACAGAATTGGAAGGATTTGCTAATGCAGTTGGACCCGAGAAGTTGGGTGAATGGTGATGTCAAGATGGAGAGCACTGGGACAAGAACTTAGTTTGTGGGAGGGGTTGAGGTGGAAATCAAGTTTGATTTTTGCATTGTGAAATTTTATATGGCTATAGTACATCCAAATGGATATTGGAGTAGGCAGTGAGGATCTCAGAGGATAAATTGAAGTTGAAGATAAAATTTCAGAATTCATCAGCGTACATGATATTTAAATCAGTGCTACCAAATAGAATCATATAGAAAGTGAAACTAAATGGAAGCCACGAAAAAAGTATTGAAAGAAAGATGGAGCAGTCAGCTTTGTTGATTGTACCTTAGAGATCAAGGAAAATGATGATGGAACATTGACAGTTGATTCAGCCATTTGGATATTATTGGCAACCTTGATAAGATTGCTGCCATACAGTGGGGACAAAAGCTGCATGAAGAAAGTGTGGGAGATGAGGAATTTTAAGAGGAATTTTGAGGAATTTTTCTGTATAAGGATGGGAGAGAAATGCTTAATTTTAGTATTTTGAATATATGAATTTTGTAAACTTCTCTACAAACATAAAATACCTCATCAAATGGTTTTAAATACCTTGGAGCGGGGGAACCAGGTGGTGGGTAATAGGGAGGGCACGTATTGCGTGGAGCACTGGGTGTTGTGCAAAAACAATGAATACTGTTATGCTGAAAAAATAAATAAATTAATTAAAATATAATTTAAAAAAATACCCCCCCAAAATAAATAAATACCTTGGAGCAAATTTTAAATATAATCATTCAGTAAAAATTGTTGATATATATTGCTTATTGATTTCACCTTACTGATACATTTTTGATAGGCTATTTTAATGTACTAAATGTACTCTGAATCATTGAATCACTTTCCCCAAAAGCATTCCTAAAATATTCCCAAACTTTAAATATATATAAACCAAATTTTAAATTATCAGTAACTAATAACAATATTGTAATGTTTTAAGTATTTTTATAATATAAAGTGGCTTTTTAGAAGTGTAAAATTTGAAACTTGATATTAACTTTAAATGTAACTCTCAGTTTTCAAGATATTCTGTGTCTTAAGGCATGAGCAATGTTAGACTCAATGGACTTTTAAAATTTTATTTTCTTTATTTTTAATGTATTTGCTACCCAGGCTGTTTTAACATCTTTTCCTTGACCATAACTGGCTAATCCTACTCTTTAAGTATAAAAATACGGATACAGCAAATAGTCCTGAGGGAGACTTCAATCCCAATATCCTCGTATTATCCCCCTACTTCCATGTGGGGGAAGTAAGACTTAAACATCAAACTTAATGACTTGCATTGAAAACCGCATGATTAATCCCTAAGCTCCATTATTGAAAGTGTCTGTCAAAGGAAAAATTCTGTTAACTGTTGGAGTAGGGGATCATGGGGAGGGGGGCACAGCTGGGCAACCAACAGCATCAATGGTGCACAATGTGGAGTTTATTTTAAACCTCTCCTAATGTGATACCCGAGGTCCCCGCTGCCCTCAGATCTCCCTTTACTTAGAGCTCTGACACTAGTCACTGCACTTCTAGCTCAACCTTCCCAAGACTTGAGACTTCTGATTCATGAGCCAGCCTTGGCTTATCAAGGAGCAGAGCTTTCCCACATTAGACGAAGCTGCCTTCACACAGCTTGTGTCAAGGACTGGCTAATAGCCTCACTTAGCTATTTGACACCCTGAAGAATAAGTGAAATTTCCATTACCCTAACTTTTTTTAAAAGAAATAAAGTTGTTTATGTAGTTACGGATCCTAGTTTAGAGGCACTTGTGTTGCTCAGTCAGTTAAGGGTCTGCCTTAGGCTCAGGTCATGGTCCTGGGATCTTAGGATGGAGCCCCACGTGGGGCTTCCTGCTCCGTGGGGAGTCTGCTTCTTCCTCTCTTTCTCCCTCTCTGCCTGCTTATGTTCTCTCACTCTCTCTTCAAATAAATGAATAAAGTCTTTAAAAAAAAGGATCCTATTTTATTTTGTTCTGTGTAGATGATGGCAACACATGTAATGGAGGCTATGTAATATTGGTAGTAAGCAGCAGTAGTACCTAAGCAGTAGCATGTGGGCAGGTATTGGTTCGTTTGGCATACTTTTATAAATTGAACTGGGGAGCAATGAGTTAAATGGATTCAAAGAGTGTATTACATAGGCAGTAACCTCTTCGATATCAGCCACAGCAACTTCTTTCAAGATATGTCTCCAAAGGCCAAGGAAACAAAAGCGAAAATGAACTTTTGGGACTTCATCAAGATCAAAAGCTTCTGCACAGCAAAGGAAACAGTCAACAAAACAAAAAGGCAACCCATGGAATGGGAGAAGATATTTGCAAATGACAGTACAGACAAAAGGTTGATATCCAGGATCTATAAAGAACTCCTCAAACTCAACACACACAAAACAGATAATCATATCAAAAAATCTCCCTGATATGAGGACATGGAGAAGCAACATGGGGGGGTAGGGGGATAGGAGAAGAATAAATGAAACAAGATGGGATTGGGAGGGAGACAAACCATAAATGACTCTTAATCTCACAAAACAAACTGGGGGTTGCTGGGGGGAGGTGGGATTGGGAGAGGGGGAGGGGGCTATGGACATTGGGGAGGGTAAGTGCTATCGTGAGTGCTGTGAAGTGTGTAAACCTGGCGATTCACAGACCTGTACCCCTGGGGATAAAAATACATTATATGTTTATTAAAAAAAAAATTTGGAAGGGGAGGGGAACCATAAGAGACTATGGACTCTGAAAGACAACCTGAGGGTTTTGAAGGGTCAGGGGTGGGAGGTTGGGGGAACAGGTGGTGGGTAATGGGGAGGGCACGTTTTGCATGGAGCACTGGGTGTTGTGCAAAAAGAATGAATACTGTTACGCTGAAAAAATAAATAAAATGGAAAAAAAAATATTCATCACCTGGAAAAAAAAAATGGGCAGAAGATATGAACAGACACTTCTCCAATGAAGACATACAAATGGCTATCAGATACATGAAAAAATATTCATCATCACTAGCCATCAGGGAGATGCAAATTAAAGCCACATTGAGATACCACCTGACACCAGTTAGAAGGGCCAAAATTAGCAAGACAGGAAACAAGGTGTGTTTCCTCCTCCACTGTTGGTGGGAATGCAAGTTGGTGCAGCCACTTTGGAGAACAGTGTGGAGATTCCTCAAGAAATTAAGAATAGAGCTTCCCTATGACCCTGCAATTGCACTGCTGGGTATTTACCCCAAAGATACAGATATGAAAAGAAGAGCCATCTGTACCGCAATGTTTATAGCAGCAATGGCCACGGTCGCCAAACTGTGGAAAGAACCAAGATGCCCTTCAACGGACGAATGGATAAGGAAGATGTGGTACATATACACGATGGAGTATTATGCCTCCATCAGAAAGGATGAATACCCAACTTTTGTAGCAACATGGACGGGACTGGAAGAGATTATGCTGAGCGAAATAAGTCAAGCAGAGAGAGTCAAGTATCATATCGTCTCACACTTTTGTGGAGCATAACAAAGAACATGGAGGACATGGGAAGATGGAGAGGAGAAGGGAGTTGAGGGAAACTGGAAGGGGAGATGAACCATGAGAGACTATGGACTCTGAAAAACAATCTGAGGGGTTTGAAGGGGCGGGGGGTGGGAGGTTGAGGAACCAGGAGGTGGGTAATAGGGAGGGCACGTACTGCATGGAGCACTGGATGTGGTTCAAAAACAATGAATACTGTTACGCTGGGGAAAAAAAAAAAGAGTATTACATATCCAACATAAACAGAGTCACCATGGTGTCCACTCTCCATATCCCCAGCAGCGTTAGGGCTAGGTGAGAAGTAGGGTGCTTCGGGCACAACATTTGAAGAGTCACTCACTCCTAGGATTGTACAAATGCCAGTCCTATTCCTAGTGGACTCTAAAAATAAAGTGCCTAAGGGACAAAATTTAAAGAGGCACTCATTGTCAGGATCCTGCAAATGCAGGGTCAGCACTTGTGTGACCCTCATAATTAATGCCTCCCTAAATTGTATATCCTAGACATGTCATCAGATGCCTCACTCTAGTCCCTAGTCCCACAGGATGACACGAAATTGGATGGACCAGATGACAGACAACAAGGAGGGAGAGGTTACTGGAGAGGAGCCAATCCCATAGTGCACCTAAGCAGTTTTACTGCCTGCAGATGGATCTAGGGTGGGGAAGAGTGAGGAGGAAAGTTCCATGCCTCATTGGTGCCAGAGAGGTGAATGAGATGCAGCTGCATGGAAGCTCTTTATAAGACTGCCTACCTTGTTCTGTTCTTAGGAGGCTGACAGAACAGTCCACCAAAATGTAGCCCAGCCTACTGTTTACCTCTGCCTATATGGTCCATGTGGATATGTTCAAGGTAACCAGAATGCCAGGGTAAAGCTATTCCCCTAAAACTGGTATTAAATAAATACAAGTTTGCACTCATTCAAATATGTTTTGTAATACCACTTCCTAATAGCTATATGAGACTGGGTCAGTTATGTAAACTCTTTAACTTCTTCCTTTTTTTTTTTTTTAAGATTTTTATTTGTTTATTCGACAGAGAGAGACACAGCAGGAGCACAAGCAGGGGAAGTAGGAGAGGGAAAAGCAGGCTTCCCCCTGAGCAGGGAGCCCGGTATGCAGGGCTCCATCCAGGACCCTGGGATCATGACCGAGCTGAAGGCAGCCACGTAATGACTGAGCCACCCAGGCGCCCCAACTTTTTAACTTCTTAAGTGAGAAAAGAAATAAGTACTCTATAAGGCTTTAATAATGTTAATGTTTATAAGGCATTTTACCTGGTACATAGTACTTACTTGTACTTTAAGTAATAGATATTTTATTAGATCTAAGTGAACTATTAGATCTAAATGACGCCATTAGGGGCGCCTGGGTGGCTCAGTGGATTAAGCCGCTGCCTTCGGCTCGGGTCATGGTCTCGGGGTCCTGGGATCGAGCCCCGCGTCGGGCTCTCTGCTCTGCGGGGAGCCTGCTTCCTTCTCTCTCTCTGCCTGCCTCTCTGCCTACTCTCTCTCTGTCAAATAAATAAATAAAATCTAAAAAAAAAAAAAAATAAATAAATGACGCCATTAGATCTAAATGAAGCTATTAAATCTAAATGAACTTGGTACATAATATAGTTAAATTCTGTAACCTAATTTAAAAAATCAGTTTGGGGGCGCCTGGGTGGCTCAGTGGGTTAAAGCCTCTGCCTTCGGCTCAGGTCATGATCCCAGGGGGATCGAGCCCCGCATTGGGCTCTCTGCTCAGCAGGGAGTCTGCTTCTCCCTCTCTCTCTCTGCCTGCCTCTCTGCCTACTTGTGATCTCTGCCAAATAAATGAATAAAACCGTTAAAAAAATTCAGTTTGTTTTGAATGTTTTAGTCAAACATTGTTATGATAACTAATAAACTTTCTAGGAAATTGATATTTTTACTTCTTGATATATTTTTGTTGTTATCTCCATAAAAAGATACCTAAATAACAAGATGGACAGATTTGTTAAGAATTTCAGTATATTTGCAGAAAAAATATTCAACAACCATCAAAAAATTGACTCACTTTTAGTTATGTGTAGTGTTCCTCAAAAGATTTATTTCACCTATTAATTTTACAACATAAATGCATTCATGAACACTTACGCTCATTATTCACACCTGAAAAGTTTATTTTTGCATCAAGTGATAGATAAGCTGTGTTTAATTTGGGCCTCCATCCAAGTAGGACACTTTTTTTCAACTTATACTCAAAATAGCATATGAGCTCAAAAAATCATTTTTCATTTAAATGAATACCCAGAATAAGAATGTACATCTGTACTCTGTTTAGAGCCATGAGTTCCTAGTTTGCTTTAATTCAGCATGTTAAATATCATGAATATCAATACCTTTTGCATTCATCTTCTAAATTCTACTTTTGCTTTATTTTTCTCAGGGTGGTAACTGTCACGAAAGGCTTACAATTTTAGGAATCTGAAAATTGATTCAATTTATCTAAGATAGCAGTAAATCTTCATATCTATGATAGTAATAAATCTTTATGATATGACTTTAAAAATACGACAATGCATAAGTAAATGGCTAAAGTGCTTTTAATCTGAATCAATTTCTGTGGTGTCTCTCTGTTAATGACATTAGAAGTGTTTCTCTTTAATGTACTTTTATATGAAGTCTTTATATTTAGAAAGGCATATATTAACTCAAAATATACTGAACATCATTTTCTTTCATTTTAAATGTACTTGGAAATCACTTTTCATTTGAATAGAACTTTGCTTTTTGTCATGGTCATAACCGGTGTATTTTCAAATGGTGCAGTGATTATGCTTTATTTCCTGTTGATTTAGTGTTTCAGCCACTTTACTACCTTATTTTGTCAGTTCATTACATGAAATTCTAAAACAGATTTAAAAATTATAGTTTACCTTTGAATTAAAAAATGCTTGTCTGTTTATAAATATGTTTCACGCTTTGGTTTTATTATATAAGGGCATTAAGATTACTTAGATGATTTAACAGGAATGTTAAAGAACATGTTAGATCAAATAATTTAGGTGATTTGATTGTTCATGGTGTGCATGGTGCTAAAATAAAGAATTTCAACAAGATGGAGAGGGAGAGCCTTCTACAAGTAGACTTAACAATAATGCAGTCATATTAATTAGGATCTTTCTGTTTTGAGAGCCAGAAACTTATCTTAAAGTTGCAGGTGGGGAGAACATCTAGTTTCAGAAGTCGCTCAAATGATAGAATTAAGGGTATGGACCCTGCCATTATATCTTCCCAAATCCATATTACCTTAATTTTCCATAAGACTTTGGAAGCAATTTGAAGCAATTTTTATAAGCCTCTTTTGGCACTAGAGTGAGGGAGAGGAAGAAGTTCCTCAAAGGGATGCTGAATAGGGAAAAACATTATGTACAATATATTTGTTCCAGTGAAGATAACAATTTTCTTGGCAAGTATTCCTTATGGTTGCCTTATCATTTATGGCCCTTGATAAAATATGCATACAGAAATTCATCACCCATTAAGTTCTTGCTTGAAGTCAGCCTTTTCCAATGGAAACTTTCATCACATCATTTATTTCTTCCTTCTCCCCTGTCCTGCTTTTAATGTTGCCTTCACATGCTCATTTCAGCCCTGTGTTTTTTGTTAAGATTCCCTATTTTTGAGACACCAGGGAAACAATGATGTGATTAAGTCCCAAATGAACTTGTAACATAAATCTTCCTAATGATGTAAATGTATTGGCTGTTTCTCTGGTTATAGGCATTTAATTTTCTCTTCCCTCAGTCTTGACTCAGTTCTCTCTCATCTCTGTTTTCTTACTGCAGCTATATTTCCCAGGTTCCTCATCCTATCCTGTCAAAAAGATGCAAACAGATAAGTGATCAGGGTCACAAGAAAGAAACTTTTTGTTCAAGAAGTACAACTCTTCGGTGTGGCCGCAGACTTGTCCTGCAGCCACTGAACAGACAGTTTTGGCTAAGCTGTATGTGTGCCAGTAAACGGGGCATATGCTCTCCAGTTTGTCACAGCCTCACCCATTTCTCTGTTTATGATACATTTGACAATTGTCATTACTCAGGAATGCTCTTCTGTAGTTACTGATTCAAGATTAGAAATCAAACCTTGTAAAAGAATAGCTGATCTACCCATGTCTGTTTATATTTTTATCTTTTAAATACAATAATAGAATGGACTACAGATAATTAAAAATTTTATAGGGTAATCATTTTTCATGGGATTTATATTCCTACAAATAACATGTTAAATTGCAGTTTTTATTAAAATTTCTTTTTTCTGTTATGTCCTCACTTCAACTCCTTCGAGAACAAAACTGCTTTCCTACCTAGAGCGATTTTTTTGCGTATATCAAGAATAGTTAGTCTGTTTACATTTTATTTTTTTTACAGATGCCACAGAAGTAGAGAAAATATCTAGATTTTTAAATATAGACTATTTGTATAGTGTTGTAGTGTGCAAGGTTGTCTGAAAATAAAACAAAGAAAACAAATGTAGCTGTGTGCCCTAACTTCGTAGCTAAAGAAAATATGACACTATGGGACTGGGAAATTCTCCGTGCTGTTGAGTGGCATTTTACAATCAACACCTCTCCCCTTTTCAGGATATCGAATCCCTAACAGGAGGGCTGACTGGTTCTAAGGGGGCTGATCCGCCGGTAAGTTAGATTCTTCATTAAATTTAACTATTGGCAAATTGAATTATGTATACACCAGATCATCAGTTACTTGTATACAATTTGTCATATAGATATTTTTTGAAATATAGAGCTATTATAGTAATTAATACAAAAGTGAACTTGATTTGGGGTATTGTTTGGTGTTTTAAAAAGTTTCAGTATCTCATAAAATTCATCTCCGTGTATTGACTCTAAGATAAGAATAAAATCTTCTTTAGAATATGTCAACACTTCATGTCCCATGGGCTACACCAAAACTTTTGGAATGTGAGGGTTTACCATTCTAGATATGAATGTATGGTTTGGGTTGTAATGTATTTTCTAGTTACTGAGAAAAATTATTTTATTAGCCCTTTATCTCAACAGTATTGATTCTTGATATTGCTATTTCTTTTCTACTTTATCTGGGAAGCTTCTAGAAAATTAGAGAAAGTGTTCTGAAATTTTAAAGGATTATTGTTTTTAAGCAATAAGAGGAGATTAATGGTCTAGTATTGGAACATCTTCTTTCCTTCTGTGATAATCTGCTTTCAGAAGATATTGATTAAGATAATGTGATTTCATGTTTGAGGTACAAACAAGAGTTCACAGTGTATGTCTAAAGTAATAAGATTCAGTTTCAACAGAGAGTCAATGCATAAATTTTTTTTCCATTTTATTTATTTTTTTCAGTGTAACAGTATTCACAATGCATAAATTTTTATCACTGTTTGCTTTTCACTTAGCACTGTGAGGTTTAATGCTGAACACACAGAACCCAATGTTATCAATTTTAGCTATACTTCATTGAGGCATCTAGGTAAAGTCCATAATCACATTAAAACATCAGGGAGATGTTAAAAAGTTAACTTTCAATGTACCTCTATCTCTCCTGTTTTCTTCTATGTCTCATAATGTTGTCTAATAATCACATTGCTCCTGAAGTAGGCCAAACAACATATCTTAGTCCTTTCCCTTCCTTTTAATTTCATTGTCTGAATTTATGTGGGAAAAATATATCGTCATGTCTTCAGATAACTGCTCATATTTAGTCCTTGACCCTATTATATTACAGCATAAGGTAAGATGAAATCTAAGTCAACCAGCCAGTATATTGTGACAGGATTTACAGCTGGTCCTGTATTTTAGTAGTATAGGTGACTGCTTATGTGATGTAATTTCACTCTCCTGCCTGGCATGGTATTTGTACGTAGCATTCAACTTTTATTAGAAGAGTAAATCCATTTCCTTCAAAATCCCACCCTTACCTGTCCACTGATTCCTAAAAGAATTCCACAGTTAGAAATCAAACATTTGTCCCTGGTTCAAATAAAAATTAAATATCTCTCTTCTGCAAGGGGTGATAAAAATCTTATTCATTATTTATCTGTTAAAATAAGTTAATCATATCCTTTCAAAAAAACATTTTCCAAATATGGAAGATTGAGTGGGCATAAAGTCTAGTTGTTGAAAGAACTTCTTGAAAGGAAAAATGATCACAGAAATAAAAGATGGTATATAGAAGGCAAGCTTCATCAGCTTCATTCTCAATAGCTAAAAGTGAAGGGTGTGTGTGTATATGTGTGTGTAGTTTATAACACTGTGAAACAGAGATTCTCTCTTGGCCATGTCCTGCCATGATGTTGGATATTTTATACTGCTGTTTTCATTTTCTGAAATTCAGACTGTACTTATTTTTTACCTACATGAGCTTAGGCAGTCTAATTAGGGAGTTAACAGTACACATAAATTTAGTACTCTCCATTGTCAAAGAACTGTCCAGAGCATATTACTTGAGAAACTGTGTAATAAAATCATTTTTTAGTCCCATATAAAGCTTACATAAAGCAGTCGAATAGAAATGAAATGGTACTAAGATCTAGTGTCACTTCAAACAATTAAGAATAAGACTTTGAATGAAACTATTGTTTTTGCCCCCAGTTAGAAAACTTAAAGTCAGCTTACATTAATTATAACCTAAATCCACTTGAAATTGTTTATAATTTTTCGATTCTTTAAAAAATATCTTTATGATAGATCATCTAAGTACTATTGTCCATTTCTACAGTTATGTCTTTTGTATGTGTTTTTTATATTAGTAAAACCATTCTATGATGAAATTTTATTGATAAGAAATTCAAGGTCTTATATTTTCCCCCTCATTATACAGAATATATAAAGTGCTAAAGGAATGGCATCTCAGAATGCCACCACAATGGTGCATAGCTGTGAAATAATTTCTTTACCAGTATAACATAGATCTCAGGGGTGTAAGTGGTATACTTAAAAAATCCACTTTTTTCTGTGGGTACACATATATTATTTCTGAAGGATGAGAAAAAAGTGAAGTTTATATTTTATATAGTATACATGTGCAAAAAGTTGTGTACATTTGCAAATGTCATTATAAATAAATTTGTATACCTGGTAAGAATAAATCTGAAGAACTCCAAGTAATATAGTTTACATTAATATTTCTAACAATAAATGTTAGCTAGTTTTTTTGAAAACTCAAGTAGTCTCAGTTCAGTACTAATAATGAATGGGAGAATCATTCGTTCATGATTTTCAGAGGCAATTTCAAGTTTTTTGATGACTTTCTTCTTCTCAAAAGGATTACAAGAAGGATTTTTTTTCTTAATTCAGAAACTGAAAATTAAATGTTCAGTAGGTAGAATTTGCAGATTTTTCTAAATAACAGTCATCTTAGAAAAAAGCTTTTCCGTCATTAAGAAAAATATTATCAGTTTAATATTGCCTTAGAACGATCTTTGAAAAACTATATCAGACATAGTTTACATTTAGCATGTGTTTTTCATTTACAAAAATTGGATCACAAGTTAACTTCCAGTATAAAATTACAGCATATATTTACATATAAAAATAGAGTGAAAGAAAATAATTAATTTCTAAAGGATAAAAATATCATTAAGTTAAATTAATGCTTTTTTGTATACCATTTGCCATAGTGTTTTAATTCCTTTTCTTAAATTTTTATTTAAATTCCAATTAGTTAACATAGAGTGTTATATTATTTTCAAATATACAATATAATGATTTCACACTTACATTCAACACCCAGTGCTTACAAATACACTCCTTAATCCCCATCACCTATTTAACCCATTCCCCTACCCACCTCCCCTCTGGTAATTATAAGTTTGTTCTCTGTAGTTAAGAGTCTATTTCTTGATTTGCCTCTCTTTCATTCTTTTTCCCTTTGCTCATTTGTTTTATTTCTTAAATTCTATGTCTGAATGAAATCATATGATACTTGTCTTTCTCTAACTGCCTTATTTTGCTTAGCATAATACTATCTAGCCCCATCCACATCGTTACAAATTGCAAGATTTCATTATTCTTTATGGCTGAGTAATATTCCTGGGTGTGTGTGTGTGTGTGTGTGTGTGTGTGTGTGTGTGTGTGTATCCCACATCTTTACCCATTCATCAGTAGATGGACACTTGGGCTATTTCCATAATTTGGCTATTGTAGATAATGCTTCTGTATACATTAGGATGTATATAGCAGTACAGGCCTACCTTAAGAAGCAAGAAATATCTCAGACAAGCAATTTAACATTACACCTAAGGAAGCTAGAAAAAGAACAACAAATAAAGTCTAAAGCTAGAAGAAGGAAGGAAATAGTAAAGATTAGAGCAGAAATAAATGATGTAGAAGCTAAAAAAATAGATTAGTGAAACTAGGAACTGGTTCTTTGAAAAATATTAATAAAATTGGTAAGCATCTGTCCAGACTTAAAGAAAAAGGAACCAAATAAAGAAAATCACAAATGAGAGAGGATAAAGAACAACCAGTATCACAGAAATACAGTCATAAGAAAATGTTATGAAAAACTAAATGTCAACAAATTGGACAACCCAAGAAATGGATAAATTCCTAGAAACTTAAAAACTACCAAAATGAAAATGGCAGAAATAGAAAACTTGAACAGACCAATAACCAGCAACAAAATTGAATCAGTAATCAAAAATCTACCAATAAACAAAAGTCCAGGGCCAGATAGTTTCACAGACAAATTCTACCAAACATTTACGGAAGAGTTAATACTGATTCTCAAACTATTCCACAAAATAGAAATAGTGGGAAAACTTCCAAACTCATTCTGTGAGGCCAGCATTACCCTGATACCAAAACCAGATAAAACTCCACTAAAAAAGAAAACTACAGCCCAATATCCCTGATTAACATCGATGCAAAAATTTTTGATAAAATACTAGCAAACTGAATCCAAGAACACATTAAAAAAAAAATCATTCACCACAGTCAACTGAGACTTATTCCTGGGTTTGCAAGGGTGGTTCAGTATTTGCAAATCAATCAACGCGATATACCACATTAATAAAAGAAAGGATAAGAACCATATGATGATTACAATAGATGCAGATTAGGTATTTGTCAAGGTACAACATCTGTTCATGGTGTTTTAAATTTTAAATGATAATATTGAAATGTAAAAAACTGGTGAACCTTAAGGAATCAGGGGTATCCTAGGTAATTCATTTTCACCCAACGTTTAGAAGGCCAGGATAAGGTCTAAACAGTGCAGCTTTAGATAGCCAAGAGAATTTTGGATGCTGAAGACTAGGGCACAAAGCATAAACAATCCTAGTCAGGTATATTAGCTGTACTTGTTATCTGGAGTGCTGTGGGTTTGTAGGTCCATGTGGAACCACTACTGTGATAGATCACCGTCAAGTCTTGAGTCCCAAGTCTGAGCCAGAGTGTTAGCCAACCCCAGTTAGCTGCCAGGATTTGTCCCAGACTGTGGTCTAGTTCTAAATCTACAGCTGGAATTTAGTAGCTCGGCTTGGGCCAGAACATAAGTTTAATGATGGTAGACCCATGCAGACGAAAATTCACAGTGAGGAGCGTTTTTCTTTGTACTTTTTAAAAAAGAAATGTCTGAGTATTAATTAGCTGTTTACTTTCTTATCATTTCTGATTCTTTTTAAGAGTCAGCATGGGCAAAATTTAACAAAGACTAATGTGGGACAAACCCTAGAGCACATGAAACACATTTCTGAACATATGTCAGTGTAACATACACATTGGTTCCAGTGTCATGGTATTTCGGAGTGCTGTTACCAGTGTTTGAATGAAATCTACCTCGTTTGCTTCATCCACAACTTACAACAGTAATGCCACTGGCACTGTGCAGCTCCTTCCCTCTTTTTCTGTTTGTTATCTCAGAGTAAGAAGATCTATAAATTTGCTTCTTACAGAACTTAGTGCTTTTAATTGTTCTGTTTCCTTCATCCAAATGCTAATGGTTCTCTTTATTTCTAGAGTGTGGTGAATAACTAAATATTCATCTAATCCACATCCTTGGGTTTGTTATGTACACTGTCCTGAACATTTTCTAGCTCTGTTAACATTCTCTCCATTGAAGAACCAGAATTGTACAGTCCATATTTTTTACTTTCTGTTATCATTTTAATGACTTCCTGATGATTCTTAGCAATTTAGGTAAATACTCCATAGAATTTGAAACAAATTTATTTTCCTGAGGGTGTTACTTAGACCAGGTTATATATTTTTCAAACTGTAAATTGTCTTAAAATTTAAAAGTCTCCAAGACCAATTTTAATTTGATTACTCAAAAAATGCCAATATTCTATTTATTTGCTATATAAGATAAGGGAATAAAGAATGCAAATCTGAATTGTGATCTGATATAATTTCTTTCTACCTGGACTTTATATTGTTGTATTATATACTTTCATTCTTCTATTTGTTTATTTAAAATTCAATTTAATTAAAATTGTGTATATTTGAGTGACATTTGGTTTTTGGAAATGCAATGATACAAAATACAGTTTCTCATTTCAGAATCTTGCAATATAGTGGAGTAGACAGGTTGGTAAAAATAATTATAATGTAAAGTAAACAAAATATGAGACAATCCATATAATAACAATTGTTGGGAATGAAAGGGGCTGGAGAATCAAAGGTGAATAGAAAGATATATTGTCTAACTTGATGATTATAGGATAAGTTGAAGTGTGCCATCTGAGGAAAGTGGGGCATAGCATTTTAAGCAGAGGAAAGAGTGTGTGCATAGGTCAAAAAATGAAAAAATAACTTACTGTGGCTAGAGTGTGAAATAAACTAGAGTGTGGGAAGTAGTGAAGGCTAGGTTAGGCCAGGGCAAGAACATGAGAAATTTCATGGAAGGAATTTATTCTCTATACTAAGAATGAGGAACCATTAAAGTCTTTAAACAGGAGATCAACTCTTTTCTTTAAAAAGCTTCTCTTTTTCTTTTGACTCTACTTGGAGGGTGATTTAGATAATAGTCTAAAGCAAGGAGACAAGTGAAAGGCTCTTGCAGTCATCCAAAAGAAAGATAATAAAAATGGTAATTGCAACCTGTGTTGCAGTGTCTACTCAACTGAATTATAAAACTAATCGAGGGCAATATCTTAGGAGAACATCAACATTTTGAATAACACACTGAATGATTAACATGAACCTAGAGTGACAGTGAGAATAGAGAATGGACTGATTGATGAGATAATAAGGACGTAGTGAATACTCAAGAATAAAGGCTGTTTAGAGGGAAGAGAATGAGACTTACTGAGAAGTCAAGGCTGAATTTGAACTTTCTGGTTTGGCAATTGAGTGTATGAAAGTTCCATACATGGAGACAAGAATCTCATGAGATAGAGTACTTTTGGAATGGGGATGATGAGTTCAGTTTTGGACACATTAAATTGAGCTGATTGAGTTGGGAGTATATGAGGATTTTGGAATCAATGAGGTTAGAACTCATTTCTGGCCACTGATTTGGATATGTAGAATAGTTAGTAATTGAAGCTGTTGGAGTTGATGATATCATCTCCAAAAATTGTATTCCAAGTGAGAAGATAAGAGAGTTCATAATAAATTTCAGAGGAAGAAAACACTTAAGATCAAAGGAGAGGGAAATGTCATAGGGTGAGTATGCCTCCAAAGGAGGCAAGAAAGAAATACTAGGAAGGTGAGGAATAAAAAATGCTAAGGTCCAGAGAAGGTGGTAAAAAGGGTTATTAGCAGTTTCATGATGTCACTGAGTGTTCAAGATGAAAGAGTGCCCATTTTATTTAACAACAGGCAGATAAGGGGGTTATCTAGGTGAGAGTAATTTTAGTGGAGTTAATTTAGTTAGAATCAAATTTCTGGGGACCTAAAAGATGAAATGGCAGAAAAGGATTGGATTCAGTGTCTGTAGAAAAGAGCTTGATTATGAAAGAGGGAGGAGGGAATTATAGCCAATATAAGATATGAGTTTGAGTGTGTTGAAACATATAGAAAGTACATAAAAAGAGAGAATTTACTGAGGAAAAAGAAATTTATTGATAGAGCATAAGATGAGGCAAAAAAAGGATGGACTCCAGGGCATATTATAGAGAAAGGGCACATTGTCTTCAAATGTGAAATGAGTGAGGAAGAAAGGATTCTTTTTGGAAATGGAGGTCTTAAGAAATTGAAAGTTTCCATTTAATGATTTCTGTTTTCCCCACAAAGTGTAAAGGAGCTAATTAGCTGATGTTAGCAGGAAAGATGATGGGTTGAGGTATCTCAGGAATATAGAGAAGATTTATCTAGCCATTGTGGATTAGGCAAAAACAATGAATACTGTTACACTGAAAAAAATAAATAAAATATGGGCGAACTACGTAAACCGCAGATGGAATACTGGAAAGTGTTAGGGGTGCACCTGTGGTTGTTGGCAGTGCATTTGTAGTGGTTATGTGACTTAAAGGTGTGTTTACTTTTACCCCCAGCCGTGCTCTGTATCTCAGGTATAGGAGGTATGCCTATAACCACTTCAATTTTATGTTGTTCTGCAAGACCATCACTATGGAAGGCCAATGGGACAAGATAATAGAGAATATTAGCAAAAATCCCTTAATCTAAGATGAGTTAGAATTGCAGGAAGATAGGAAGGGATTGATAGAAGATTCAGAGTTTTCAATAAACTTGAAAAACATGTGCAGTGGGTGTAGGAAAAAGGATAGAAGTTTGTGGTGGGGGAGTAAGATGCTTGATTTGAACCTTTTAGGACCAGAGCATTTCCAGGTGCTTATAAAGTCCAGGTGCTAATAAGATGTGGTCATGGAAATGGGTGAAGTACAGAGAGAATGATGCTCACTGGAACTGATGACATCAAGAAACTGAGACCAATGTTGGATGGATCATTTCTGTGGGCCTTGCAGTCTTTCCTGCTACATTCAGTCTCTTGGTAGTCCTAACCTATTTTACAGTTTAAATGCCATCCAGACTCTAATAACTGTACTGAATAATTTACATCTGGAGGCTGGATCACTTCCCTGAACTTCAGACTTGTGTATCCAACATATTCACTTACACATTCAAAAAAGGAATTTAAAGCTTAACACGTTAAAAACTGAGCTTCTGATCTTCACTGTCACTTTGCAAATTTCTTGCAGTTTTCCCCATATCAGTTCATGGCTACTAATTCAAAAAATCAAGATTCAGAGTTGTTTTATAGGTTCTACCTTCATAGTTTATCTAGAATCCAGCCAATTCTTACTCACCCCACAAAACTATCAGCCTGGTCAAAACCACCATCCTTTCTCACATGCACATGCTCAGTGAACTAAGCTGGATAAATTTCTTAAATTCAGATCATGTCACATCTAGGCTTACATCATTGTTGGCTTCCCATCAGAATAAAATTCCCAAACCCAATGGAATAATTTCTAAGACCCTTCATGACTTCTCTTGTTACAGTACCTCTAGGAACTCCTCTACCTTTTTATTTTTCCATATCTCATTCCATTTCGGTTGTACTAACAATTTGCTACCCTTTACCCATGCAGAGACTTGCTATTATTCCTTCTGCTTGCCATGTTCCCTCCCAATATATCCCCATTTTCTTTAGGTTTCTGTTAAAATGCTGTTTTAATAGAGAGGTTATCCATGAGCACCTATATTGTTTTCTTGCTCCTATGTGTTTACTGTTTGTGTTCTTCTACTAAAATATAAACTCTGTATGGTAAGGGTCTTTGCCTCTAATGTTCCCTATGTTAGCCAAAGATCTAGAAATAAAAACTGGTTATATTTCCTCAATACATATTTGATGAATGAATGAATGAATGAGAATATGTTTTAAGTACCTGATTTACATGATTTCATTTATGTGTTTAAAATGATAACTAGAATACTGAGTGGAGGAAGAGATTAAGAATGTTATAGTAATTCTATAACGAGATTATACAGGTATATTTGAGACTATGGTAATGGTAGTGAGAACTAAAATAGCAGAGAATAAAAACCTTACAAAGCAGTAGGACTCATGGATAAATTCAAATATTGGCCACTGGGAAAAATAACAGTAATAAAAAATGAGAAGGATATATTTTGGATACTGTATATCTCATTTATTTACCTTGCTTAGTATCACTATATATAAGGCCCTTGAAGGGAGGATTTTTCTGTCTGGATTACAGCTGTATTTCCAATTCTTTGAACATAGTGGGCCTATAGTAAGTATTTAATGAACAAATTAATGAAACAAGAATGATAATGGTAAAGGGTCTTCAGAGGGTGAAACGATGAAACTGTATTAGAAACTTCAGTAAATAAGGGAGGCAAAAAAAAGAAGTGGAGTATAAAAGATAAGAATGAAGCTTCCATTGTTGATTCAAGATACTATTAAAGCTCTGAACCATAGTACCACTGGTGATAAATATCCTCACATTCTGTGGAGAAGTGCTAGACATACTCACCAAAGACTTACTAAGTAATAATTAAAGTAATATCAGTCCTGCCACTGTGAATTATCACCTTGAGCCTTCAACTGTAGGGAGTGCTGCAGGTTTTCACCCTCTGAAAGAGAGAAGGGTGTGCTGCTTTTAAATCAGATGAAGGTGAACCAAAGCAATGACTCAAAGAAGGAGCCAGTGGTATCTCCATGTTTGAATATTTATTCAGCAGCTAAATCAGCACATGGATATTTATTCAGCAGCAAAATCAGCAGATGGTTCCATGGAATAGATGTAAAGCGACAGAAAGAAATTAATGTGAATCTTTTGGAATATGGTGACATGCATAATCAATGAATTAGATATTTGCTTCCAACCCAATAAATTTGGATGACAGTATGGTTAGAGGTATCCTTAGTCAGGGCAATGGAAAGGGGTCTCAGTAGGAGTGGCTGTTACAACAGTTTGTTGTGTCAAGGCTCATGAGCTTACCATGGAACAAATTGAGGAGATAGAAGGATAATGGAACCCTTCATAAGATGGCTACTCTCTACCACAATGGGACCCAATATTAAGAATTAAAAGAATGTCAGATGTTCTGCCAAAGACAGAAATTGGGATGTAAAGGGAGGCAAGTAGTTAGAGAGCAAATAACAAAGTGCCTTTATTGATGAGCTGTACAGCATAGGATGTCCCCATGGGAGGATGTCCAAAGAATTCCCTAATGAACCTCGATTTAAGAATCTAATATTTAGGCATCTGGCACATAAAAGTCACCAGTCACATAAGACTTGGCCCATTTTTTTCTTCTGTAATCCCTTTTCATATCCCTGCCCTAATCTGGAAGGAAGACCTATAAAGAAGACAGAAGACAGGTGGGGGAAAAAATCATTTATCTCTTCCCAATACAAGTTCCTCAGTCCTAAGTTAGAATGATCAGGGAAACTTTGAGTTGAGTAAGAAACTAAAGTTTTGATACAGGGCTGTATTAGAATTTCTTAACCTGAAACAGTCTTAAAATCTAAAATAAAACTTATTCTTACAACCTTAAGTGACCAGAAAACTATGAATAGCTCAAGTTAAAGCAGTCAGTCATGGGGAGGTAATATATGGCAAAGCATATTTAATGGCAAGGATGGATGAAAAATGAAATTGTTATTTATTCAGATCTGTTACTTGTATGCAGTTACTCATTTAAATTGAATTCAGCTCATTAAATAAAGTCGTTTATATTGTGGAAAGAGAATGTCATTTATAGCTATTAATGATAAGGAATGGTGAAGTGGGGGAGAAATAGCGAGATGGTGTGGGTCTCAAAGTAGAGATGATTTTACTTGAGACTGGAGGGTTAGTGGATTGGAAATTCTAATGGCTTTCAAGAAAGGTGCAAACTTTACCTTCGGAAGTGAGCTATGAAATGATGAACACAGTCATCTTAGTGCTACCCATGAAGCTATATAAATTCAGTTAAGATAAAGTGATGGTAGTCTCCCTCAACAAAGTGATGAAATACACAGGAAAGTTTTGTTTACTGTAAAATAGAGGTTTCAGAAGGCACAGTGAAAAGTTTGAGGGGAAGATAAGAATGGAAAGTAGGATAGAGAAGAGTGAACATAGAACACTATAGCATAAATGTGCTAGAGAGACTTGGTGACTTAGAAGGGTTAACATTTTGTGTGTCCCACAAAGATGAGACAGGTTAACTGGTAGGAAAGGTTCCATAATAATTCATACCAAATATATATATAGATGCTGCTCAGGCTGTAATTTACAAAAAATAAATTTTAAATATATATATAAAATGTAGTATACAATTACATTTTATGTAAATCTATATTTGAATTGTTTTGTGATCCATGGAAAATATCATAAGATACAGTGATTTAGGAGTGTGGGCTCTGGAAAGTGGCCTCAATTTGATCTTTGGCTCTGCCTCTTACTAAGTATATATGTAATCTTGACCAGTTATTTACTTGATTGTGCCTCAGCTTCCTAAACTGTATGATGAGGATAAAAATAGAATCTCTTTCACAGGATGGTTATATATAATGAGTTACTACACACAGAATACTTCAGATAATGCATTGTACGTGCAAATCCCCTGTTAGTGTTCACAACTATAATTGTTATATAAATGAAAGTCTTCATTAAATAATGTAGGATCATTGCAAAGAACTGGCTTAGATTGTTTGCTATATTTTAACTGGAGAAGGTGAAACAATAGTCGATGTAAATTAATTTTAAATTAGTTTTTTTTCTTTTTAAAGATTTTATTTATTTATTTGACAGAGAGAGAGAGAGAGATCACAAGTAGGCAGAGAGGCAGGCAGAGAGAGGAGAAGCAGGCTCCCCACTGAGCAGAGAGCCCGATGCAGGGCTTGATCCCAGGACCCTGAGATCATGACCTGAGCCAAAGGCAGAGGCTCAACCCACTGAGCCACCCAGGTGCCCTGATTTTAAATCAGTTTAACCCAATAATTTGATGAACCACAAAGGACATTCTCTGTAGGACTTGGGTATATACCAGGGTGGATAGGGAATAGGAAAGAAAGGAGTCGACTTCATTATAATCAATAAATTAATATTTTTAACTTGTCAGAATGGTTAAAGTATTGATGGCATGAATATGTAGCCAAAATACTGAAAGATAGTTCATATGCAGAAATTTTATCATGAGAATAATGTTATGGTTAGCGTATATGGTAACATGATACCCATGTTATGTTATTTCTTCCTCATTAAGGCTTTAGAGATTAGAACTATTTAAGCATTTATATTTCAGCACAATCAAACTGTTTAATTAGAGGGAACATTAGAATGTGTTTTCCTACATTCAGAATGTAAGTGTGAAAGTGAGAGGAGATGAATTATAGGCTAATGTCTGAAAGTTGGTTTTAAAATAATACTGAATGTGGGAAACATGTATGAGATCTTTTGGTATATTGTATCACTAATGATTAGTATGATAAGAAGTATTTTAGAAATGATTTTTCCAGTATAGTCATTATTTGAGAAGCTCAGAGTAATGAAACAACTCCTTGTTGGAAATAGTCTTGTTATTTACTGTTAATTTCTAATTATAAGAAAAGAGGTACTTGAAAAATTTTGAGGGGAAACCAATATGTGAATGAAAAAAAAATGATAAGTAAAATCAATTAGAAATTTACATTATTGCAAAGGTACATATTTTTATTTTTTTTTAATTTTTTTTAAACATATAATGTATTTTTATCCCCAGGGGTACAGGTCTGTGAATCATCAGGTTTACACACTTCACACGATAGCACATACCCTCCCCAATGTCCATGACCCCCTCCCCCTCTCCCAGCCTCACCTCCCCCCAGCAACCCCCAGTTTGTTTTGTGAGATTAAGAGTCATTTATGGTTTGTCTCCCTCCCAATCCCATCTTGTTTCATTTATTCTTCTCCTATCTCCCTAAACCCCCATGTTGCATCTCCATGTCCTCATATCAGGGAGATCATATGATAGTTGTCTTTCTCTGATTGACTTATTTCACTAAACATGATACCCTCTAGTTCCATCCACGTCGTCGCAAATGGCAAGATTTCATTTCTTTTGATGGCTGCATAGTATTCCATTGTGTATATATACCACATCTTCTTTATCCATTCATCTGTTGATGGACATCTAGGTTCTTTCCATAGTTTGGCTATTGTAGACATTGCTGCTATAAACATTCGGGTACACGTGCCCCTTTGGATCACTATGTTTGTATCTTTAGGGTAAATACCCAGTAGTGCAATTGCTGGGTCATAGGGTAGTTCTATTTTCAACATTTTGAGGAACCTCCATGCTGTTTTCCAGAGTGGTTGCACCAGCTTGCATTCCCACCAACAGTGGAGGAGGGTTCCCCTTTCTCCACATCCTCGCCAGCATCTGTCATTTCCTGACTTGTTAATTTTAGCCATTCTGAATGGTGTGAGGTGATATCTCATTGTGGTTTTGATTTGTATTTCCCTGATGCTGTGTGACGTGGAGCACTTTTTCATGTGTCTGTTGGCCATCTGGATGTCTTCTTTGCAGAAATGTCTGTTCATGTCCTCTGCCCATTTCTTTTTTTTTTTTTTTTAATTTTTTTTTTAAGGATTTTATTTATTTATTTGACAGAGAGAAATTACAAGTAGGCAGAGAGGCAGGCAGAGAGAGAGAGGAGGAAGCAGGCTCCCTGCCGAGCAGAGAGCCCGACGCGGGACTTGATCCCAGGACCCTGAGATCATGACCTGAGCCGAAGGCAGAGACTTAACCCACTGAGCCACCCAGGCTCTGCCCATTTCTTGATTGGATTATTTGTTCTTTGGGTGTTGAGTTTTCTAAGTTCCTTATAAATTTTGGATACTAGCCCTTTATCTGATATGTCGTTTGCAAATATCTTCTCCCATTCTGTCAGTTGTCTTTTGGTTTTGTTAACTGTTTCCTTTGCTGTGCAAAAGCTTTTGATCTTGATGAAATCCCAATAGTTCATTTACCCTTGCTTCCCTTGCCTTTGCCCATGTTCCTAGGAAGATGTTGCTGCGGCTGAGGTCGAAGAGGTTGCTGCCTGCGTTTTCCTCAAGGATTTTGATGGATTCCTTTCTCACATTGAGGTCCTTCATCCATTTTGAGTCTATTTTCGTGTGTGGTGTAAGGAAGTGGTCCAATTTCATTTTTCTGCATGTGGCTGTCCAATTTTCCCAGCACCATTTATTGAAGAGGCTGTCTTTTTTCCATTGGACATTCTTTCCTGCTTTGTTGAAGATTAGTTGACCATAGAGTTGAGGGTCTATTTCTGGGCTCTCTATTCTGTTCCAATGATCTATGTGTCTGTTTTTGTGCCAGTACCATGCTGTCTTGATGATGACAGCTTTGTGATAGAGCTTGAAGTCCGGAATTGTGATGCCACCCACTTTGGCTTTGTTTTTCAATATTCCTTTGGCTATTCAAGGTCTTTTCTGGTTCCATATAAATTTTAGGATTATTTGTTCCATTTCTTTGAAAAAAATGGATCGTATTTTGATAGGGATTGCATTAAATGTGCAGATTGCTTTAGGTAGCATAGACATTTTCACAATATTTATTCTTCCAATCCAGGAGCATGGAACATTTTTCCATTTCTTTGTGTCTTCCTCAATTTCTTTCATGAGTACTTTATAGTTTTCTGCATATAGATTCTTAGCCTCTTTGGTTAGGTTTATTCTTAGGTATCTTATAGTTTTAGGTGCAGTTGTAAATGGGATTGACTCCTTAATTTCTCTTTCTTCTGTCTTGTTGTTGGTGTACAGAAATGCAACTGATTTCTGTGCATTGATTTTATATCCTGACACTTTACTGAATTCCTGTACAAGTTTTAGCAGTTTGGGAGTGGAGTCTTTTGGGTTTTCCACATATAGTATCATATCATCTGCGAAGAGTGATAGTTTGACCTCTTCTTTGCCGATTTGGATGCCTTTAATTTCTTTTTGTTGTCTGATTGCTGAGGCTAGGACTTCTAGTACTATGTTGAATAGCAGTGGTGATAATGGACATCTGTGACGTGTTCCTGACCTTAACGGAAAAGCTTTCAGTTTTTCTCCATTGAGAATGATATTTGTGGTGGGTTTTTCATAGATGGCTTTGATAATATTGAGGTATGTGCCCTCTATCCCTACACTCTGAAGAGTTTTGACCAGGAAGGGCTTCTGTACTTTGTCAAAAGGTACATATTTTTATTAATAATAATAACATAAAACATGGAAATATATATTGATATAATCTGTTTTCTGATCATATAAAGTTCAATATGAATTAATTTTTACTTATCTTTGGTCTCCAAAATACCTATCCTAACTTTGTCTAAAAGAGTAATACCATTTCACCTACATTTATATTTTATTCTTTTGTGCCTGCCTTCTTTTTTCTGCTGTTTATTTTTATTATACATAAATATGTTTACTTGTATATATGTGTATATATATATATTTATAGGTAACATGCAAACAGGTATAATATATATAAAGCATATATAACATATATACTCATATGTATTTATATATATATATTTCCTCCTACAAAAAACAGAACAGATTTTTTTTTTTAGGGTCTTGAGTTCTTCACTAAACAAGAGACTGGTTTCTACTAAGATTGTTCTTATCTAAGACAATAAAGTAGAACTATTTTTATTCTTGATCAAAGATGCTTATAATTTAGAATGTTTATCTGAAAAGACAGATGGATGAATACAGCTTTATACATATAATTGCTCATTAAAATGTGAAAAATACAAAGTAAAAATAAAGGTTTATTTAGAAAACATATTTGTAATGCCTGTTGTGTACTTAGTGTTATTCTAAGCACTTCAGAAAAAAATATCTGAGAAAAAAATAACTCAGTGCAATAGATTATTTTTTTATTCAGAAAAAAAAAAACCCTCAGTGTAATAGATTTTTTTCAAATTAACATGTAATGTATTATTTGCTTGCAGGGATAGATGTCTGTGGATCATCAGTCTTACACAATTCACAGCACTCACCATAGCACATACCCTCCCCAGTGTCTATAACCCAGCCACCCTAATAACCCTCAGTTTGTTTCCTGGGATTTAGAGTCTCTTATGGTTTTTCTCCCTCCCTGGTCCCATTTTGTTTCATTTTTCCCTTCCCTACCCCACACAATCCCCCACCCCTGCCTCTCAAACTCCTCATAGCAGAGAGTTCATATGATAATTGTCTTTCTCTGATTGACTTACTTTGCTCAGCATAATTCCATCTAGTTCCATCCACATTGTTACAAATGGCAAAATTTCATTTTTTGATGGCTGCATAGTATCCCATTGTGTGTATGTGTGTATACACCACATCTTCTTTATAGTGCAAGATTTTTGCACTTTAACTAGTTAGCAGTTGTTTCTTTTTAAAACATGATTAATAAGAGTCATTTATGGTTTGTCTCCCTCCCAATCCCATCGGGTTGCTGGGGGGAGGTGGGATTGGGAGAGGGGGAGCGGGCTATGGACATTGGGGAGGCGAGGCAAACCATAAGAGACTATGGACTCTGAAAAACAACCTGAAGGTTTTGAAGGGTCAGGGGTGGGAGGTTGGGGGAACAGGTGGTGGGTAATGGGGAGGGCACATTTTGCATGGAGCACTGGGTGTTGTGCAAAAAGAATGAATACTGTTACGCTGAAAAAATAAATAAAATGGAAAAAAAACCATGATTAATAAGTATAGAAAGGTATAGAGATACATAATTTTGTGGTACAGGCAATAATAATGATAAATGTGTTTTTGAATATTTAATTTTTTTTGGAAGATTGTTTTGAAAGGTAAAT
The DNA here is from genome assembly GCF_922984935.1 of Meles meles. Lineage (NCBI taxonomy): Eukaryota > Metazoa > Chordata > Mammalia > Carnivora > Mustelidae > Meles > Meles meles. The sequence continues at coordinate 37,413,427 of NC_060072.1, forward strand.
GTTGAGCTAGGTCTAATTTCCATTAAATTAAAACTTTTATTCTGGATGGAAGGAAATCAAGGTCTTTCTTTTCCTGTTATCTAAAAATAGTTCTATTCTGTATATAGCCTTTAGCAACTAATAAAGCTGGTGGCTGCAACTTGTTTACAGTCCATAAGCTTATTTAATTGCCAGAATTATTTAGAATATGAAATTAAAACTGGTTTTTAGGTAACCCTTTCAAAAGTGTGTGTGTCACTTTTTCTAGGAAGCCCCAAATAACCTCCATGGCCTCTGTAATTTAACAGCTAAATACCTGTTCGCCCTCAGTGAGATTAGGCTACTGGACAATGCTTGACTGGCCATTCCAGAAAGTAGGCATGATTGCCCCTAGCTGCCTTCTAAGAGGAAGGGTCTGATGGGCAATTCCAGCAGAGCCTCAGGTGACAGGATGTGCTCACCTCCAGGGCTGCTGCCTTTGCTTTTCCAACGACCTCAATAATGTGATGGATGCTCTTTTTCCCTTGGCAGCATGAAAAGGAGCTAGTTTTCTAAGAATTTACCCCCTTTCCACTTGTGGCATTCATTAAAGTTTGGCTGGGTAAGAAACCTCAGACTTCTTCAGCTAGGATCCTTCCCTTTTCCCTCATTGGCTTCCAGAAGATAGAAGCCAATATTAAGGCTTGTTTGCCTTCTAGCCCTGCTCAAGGAACTTGTGTCTCTTTGTGAAGGAGCACTTATCTGGGGGGAAAACAACTTGCTCTAGCCAACCCTATAAAACTAGGTATTCTTTTTTAGCAACTGAGCTACCCAGGTACCCCTAGATATTCTTTTTAAAATGCATACAGTGAGGGAAACCTGAACCAGCAAAATGTAAATGCTTGAAATTGAATGCATATTCTTTTTTTCACTTAACATTAATTATAACCATGGAAGGCACTTTAAAAAGGAATGTGATTATATATTCACAATAAATTTAAGTTCATATTCTGCAGAATTCTTACTTTAACTAAAAGTCATGCTGATTCAAGAACACTGTGTAATAAGAATATGTCCTTAAGACTTTCTGATTTTATTTTCCAAGATTAAATTATTTTTCAAAAATATATTTGAAGTTGTTGAAGTATATTTAGAAAATTTTAAGTATTATGGAAAAGTGGGAAGTTAAAAAACCAGAAATTGAATATTTGAACAAAAGAGTTCACCAAGTTTTTTGAAAATTTGTAAATCCTGTTCTGGCTACATAACAAATTCTGCAGATATTCTTATATTTTACTCATAGAAATCACTTATATTTTTATTGGAGTATGGTGAAACGTTTTGTGGAAAATCCTGGTTATTTTCTCTGCTCTCCATTTCTTTTACCACAGATTAAAACTGGTAATCCACAAGAATGACTATTTTATCCCTCTGTAGACAGCTCTCTCTTCAAACTTTAGAAAAAATCTTCCTGCGATGTCTGTTTAGAAACACTGGATTTCATTTTATTTACTTCTCTAAAAGAGCAAGAACTTAACTGTAATTTTACATTACAACCAACATCATTCTAACTTTTAAATAAAGGTATTTAAGTAATTGCATTACATTTAAGTGGGAAAAAATGGCCAACGTAAGATAAAGATTGCCCGAATGACTTCTTAAAAAATATGGTTGGTTGTAAAAGAAATTTTAAATATAAGAATGAGAGAGGTTGAAATTAAAAATGATAGAAAAGATATACTGTATAATACTAACTAAAGAAAAAAAATTCCTATGTAGCTATATAATATCAGAAAATAGTCTTTAAGAAAAAAATTACTGAGTGTAAAAGAGAAATACTTCAACATAAAAATTGATATACTAGGAAGATAGAAAAATTTTTAATTTTTATGCACCTAGTAACATACAGTTAAAATATAGAAAACAAAAATTAAGAGAAGTAAAAAGATGTAAAAAGCCTTTGGTCATCGTGGAACGTTTTAATACTTTAATATTTATTAATTTGATTTAAATTAATTAACTAAATTAATATTGATTTAATTTAATTAAATTAATAATTTAATTAATATATTGATTAAATTAATATTAATTTAATACTTTAATACTTTTTGTACTTAAGTGATCAAGAAGATAAAATTTGTAAAGCTAATGATAAGTTGAGCAACAGGAAAAACAAGCATGGTCTAGTGATATATAGAGAACCCTGTACTTGATTTCTACAAATTAACCAAATGTTTGTCATATAGGAAGACTCAACACGTTCTATAGAATTGGATCAGGTTGAATATTGTCTTAAAATAGCAGAATTCAGCTAGAAATAGTAAAAGGATAAAATTTAAAAATTGATAAATAGAGAATACTCAAGTTTTTGAAAAGTAGGACAAAACTAAATAACTCACTGGTCAGAGAAGAATTTGAAAATTAAAAATCTTTAAATTCAGTAATATTGAGTACCACATATTGAAACATATAGAGACAATTAAAGCCTCAGGGAGAAATTGATATTATTTATATAAGAAAAAATAAAGATTAAAAATTAATGATGTAAATATTCATCTTGAAGCTAAGGGAAATGAAGCAAATAAAACCTAAAGAATAAGAAAAAAAATAATGAAGCAAGTAGCAGAAATTAATAAAACAGAATTGAAATATTTAAAAGAGTATAAACAAAGCTAAAGTTATTTGTTGAAAAAATTATTAACACTGATAGCTCTCTGGAGGGTCAGTAAAATAAGTGAAAAGATGCAAATAAATTAAATATAGTGAAAGGATTTTTGAGCAGAATTTATGCTTATGAATTTTAAATTGTAGATGAAATGTGGAAATTCCTAGGCAAATACACCATGGCCAATTTAACACAAGAAGTAAGAAATACAAGTAATACTTTTTACTATGTGAAAGAAGTCTTCAAATAAAAATCTCACAAAGAAAACTGTAGGAGCAGATGGTTTCATTAATGGATTGTAGAGTCCATTAATGAAGGAATTATACCAGCTATTTAATAGCTTTAAAAGGCAATAAAAAAAAAAAACACTTCCCAAGTCATTTTATGAGGTGTATTAGTTTTCTATTGCTGTGTAACAAATTGCCACAACCTAAGAGGCTTAAAGCAACACACTTATTATCTCAGTTTTTGTGGTTCAGGAGTTTGAGAATAGACTAGCTGTGTCTTCTGGTCAGGGTTTAAGTGGCTGTGATGAAGGTGTGGGCTAGGCTACATTTTCATATGAAGTCAGGCTCCCCTTTCACGTTCAAATAATTATTGGTATATATGCCTGTATATACATATATACAAATATATATACGTGTATATAAATACATATATATACATGTATATAAATATATATACATGTATGTATATACACACACAGTGTATATAAATACACACACTGTGTGTGCCTGTATACACATGTATACACATATATATGCAGTGATTGGAATGACATCCTGTTACCTTTGCCATATTCTGTTTAGTTAGACCTTGCCCATGCTCAAATGGGGAGGATTAGAGAAGGGATGAATATGGAGCCATCCTAGGGTCGTCTGCCACATGAGGCCAGAGGGAGAAGTCTTAAAGCAAAGCCTGAAAATTAATCTAAAGTGTTAACTAATTACATGAAGCAATACATAAAAAGATGACATCAGAATTTAGTTGGGTTTGTTCCAGAGATGCAAGTTATTTTAACTTTGGAAATTCAGTGATTATAATTCACCATATTAATGAATAGGGAAAAATCATATACTTATGTACATAGATGTAGCCAAAATGTAGATAAAAATTTAGTACTTATTTATAATTATATATTAATTATGTAATGATTTATTTATTTATTTATTTGATAGACAGAGATCACAAGTAGGCAGAGAGGCAGGCAGAGAGAGAGGAAGGGAAGCAGGCAGAGAGCCCAATGTGGGGCTCGATCCCAGGACCCTAAGATCATGACCTGATCCAAAGGCAGAGGCTTTAACCCACTGAACCACCCAGGCGCCCCTGTAATGACTTTTATGATAAGATTTCAACATTCTAAAAATAGAAGTGAACTCTTTTATTCACTAATTACTGTCATTATTTTATTCAGATATTTATTCAGCAACTAATATTCACTAGGAATACAACTGTTTTCCCTTTCCATGTGCACTCATAAAGATCACTCCCTTTAAAATATTAGCAGCTCTAGGGACACCTCTGTGGCACAGCTGGTTAAGCATCCAACTCTTGATTTTAGCTCAGATCATTATTCCAGGATCATGATCTAAGGGTCCTGAGATCAAGCCCCGTGTTGGGCTCCACAATCAGTGTAGAGTCTGCTTATCCCTCTCTCTCTCCCTCTGCCCCACCCCTTGCGTGCTCTCTCTCCTTCTCTGTCTCTTAAAAATATGAACAAATAAAATCTTTAAAAATAAATAAAATATTGGCAGCTCACCATATGCATTCACTATACAGAGATTATGCTTACCAAGTACTCACACATCAGAAGTACACACAAAGTACTTTATACTTATCAAAATTTATATCTGAATTTATTTATATTTAATAATAAATATTTTCCTCATCTCCTTCCTTCTGTTTCTTCTCTCTTTTTATTTAACCAAATAATAAGCTCTTCCAGACTTTTCCATATTTAACAGCTGTAGTTGTGTCCAATTTTCAAGATTCATTTAATACGATTATTCCCCTTTAATAGCTAAATCACACACATATTTTTTGGCTAATGCTGCAATGAATGAAATGAAAATGTTCAAGGAAATGTGACTTATTTTGATTTTTTTAAGTGGAAAGAAGATGGATTATGAGTAAACTATGTAAAATATTACACTTCCCAGATAGTTGAGAGTATAAAAAATTTTTTCAAAAATGAGTATATTTACACATACTTAAAACTGATAAAAATAAAGTATAAAAAAATAGCATTACACTCATTAGGTAAGAAGATAAGCTGCTCCAGAATGAAGATTTGAAAAGTATTATCTTCTTTGTTTTGCTACTTTCTGCAGAACTTTAATGCTATAAACAAATTATCAAAATGCATACATCACTAGCAATAATTAGAGAAGGGTTTATATTAGTATTCTTTGAAAGTATTTATAAATATCTGGAACTTCTTACCTGTAATTATGTTTTTTTTATTTTATGTTTGTTACATTGGAACTTAATCTCTCTCAGCCAAAAGAAAAAAAAAAGCTCAAGTATAAAATTGACTTTAGTAAAGTAAAGTAAAAAAATGCAGGTTTGCTAAAATGTCATCAATCAGGGTATCCATAGCCACACATCTAACTCTCTTATTATCTCCTGGCGAAGTTGGATTTAATAAGATGACTGAGAAGCTGACTTTCCTTCCTTTTCCCTTTTTTATGATGCTATTGTCTCTGGAAAGCTCCTATTTTTGGAAGTCAAAAAAAGTTATTTTGTGCTGATCCTATCAGAGGGCTCTATAGTACTTATGCTGAAATTAATACACTGGAAAGTCTAATTTTTAAAAAAATTTTATTTAACTTCGATTTAGTTAACATTGAATGTATTAATTAGTTTCAGGGATAGAATTTAGTGATTTGTCAGTTTCATATAACATCCATTGCTCATTACAAGTGCCCTCCTTAATGCCCATCACCCCATTATCCCATCCCCCAACCATCTCCACTGTAGCAACTCTCAGTTTGTTTCCTATTCTTAAGAGTTCTTATGGTTTGTCTTACTCTCTGTTTTTATCTATTTTTCCTTCCCTTCCCCTATGTTCATCTGTTTTGTTCCTTAAATTCCACATGAGTGAAGTCATATGGTGTTTGTCCTTCTCTGACTTACTGTGTTTAGCTTAATACCCTCTAGTTCTATCCATGTCATTGCAGATGGCAAGATTCCATTCTTTTTGATAGCTGAGTAATAGTCTACTGCATTTTATATCTATCTATTGATCTATCTCCATCCATATTCACAATAGCCAAAATATGGAAAGAGCCCAGATGTCCATTGATGGCTGAATAGTTTAAAAAGATGTGATGTATATTTGCAGTGGAAAGTCTAATTTTTTAGAACTTTAGTTTTTTTTCTGAACAACTCATGTAATACAAAGTGTTATGGCTTTGCATCTTCCCTTTAACTTCTCATTATTTTCTCAGAGTTCATCTTTGACACCTTTTTTTTTTAATCTGAATTTTATTTTTTTAAGTAATCTCTACACCCAGTGTAGCGCTCAAAGTCATGACTCTAAGATTAAGCATCACATTCATCCTCTACTGAGTCAGCCAGGTACCCTTCTTCGACATCTTTTTAGACTTAAAATTGTTTCGGCTCATTTTCTTGTCCTTCTTCCTTATATTCTGTATTCTCCAGGTGATTTTTAAAAAATATTTTTCATTCCTTACACATTACACTTGTTTCTTGCAGTGTGCTTGTTATATAAAGTAAAATATACCACTGAAATTATGCATGTTTGGCTAGTGTTGTTAAGGCAGCAACAGGGACCTGTTATTAAGGGTGAAAGATAAGTGTTCCTGGGTTGCTTAGTTGATTAAGTGTCTGCCTTCGGACAGGTCATGATCCCAAGATCCTGGGATTGACTCTTGCATCTGGCTCCCTGCTCAGCAGAGAGTCTGCTTCTTCCTTTACCCCCCTGCCCCTGCTCATGCTTGCTCATTCTTTCTGTCTCTCTCTCTCGAAAATATAAATAAAATCTTTAAAAAAAAGAATGAAAGATAAAGTCAAGGAAAATCTCTCTGAGAAATTAACTCTAAAAAAGATGAATCAGGGGCGCCTGGGTGGCTCAGTGGGTTGGGCCGCTGCCTTCGGCTCAGGTCATGATCTCAGGGTCCTGGGATCGAGTCCCACATCGGACTCTCTGCTCAGCAGGGGGCCTGCTTCCCTCTCTCTCTCTGCCTGCCTCTCTGCCTACTTGTGATCTCTTTCTGTCAAGTAAATAAATAAAATCTTTTAAAAAAAAAGATGAATCATCTGAAGGATAGATGCTGAATGATCTGGGCAGATGAAATAATACGAAGAGTGTAGTGGTTAAATAGTGTCTCTGAAAATTCATGTCTACCCAGAACCTCAGAATGTGACCTCATTTAAAAAACAGATCTTAAGATCAAATTATCCTGGATTTAAGATGGGCTCTAAATCCAGGGATGAGTATCTTTATAAGAAGATGAGAGGACGCTGAGAAGCACACAGAGGAGAACACCATGTGAAACTGGAGACAGATTGCAGCCATGCACCTACACATCAGTGAATGCCAAGGATTCCTGATAACCACCAGAGCTGGAAAGAAGCATGGGGCAGGTTCTCCCTCAGGGTTTAAATCCTCCCCAAACTGCCCAACAACCCGATTTCAGACTCCTGGCATCAGTAGTAAAAGAAGAATAAATTCCTATTATATTAGGCTTCCAAGTTGTGTTAGTTTATTACAGCATGCTTAGGAAACTAATACAAGGTGCGCGGGATTTAAATATGACTGAAGTTTAGGGAACTCCAGGAAGGTGATGTTAAATTAAACTTTCCCTGTGGCCAGATTATTTTGAGTCTGATAGGAGTTTGTTTTTTTTCAAGTGCTATGGGAAGTCATAGGAGAGATTTATGTGAGGGAATTATATGATCACGTTTATGTGTTAAAAATATTGGGGCACCTGGGTGGCTCAGTGGGTTAAAGCTTCTGTCTTTGGCTCAGGTTATGATCCCAGGGTCCTTGGATAGAGCCTCACATCGGGCTCTTTGCTCATTGGGGAGCCTGCTTCCTCCTCTCTCTCTTTGCCTGCCTCTCCGCCTACTTGTCATCTCTGTCTGTCAAATAAATAAATAAAATCTTTTAAAAAATATTTTGTTGGATGCTCTTAAAAAATGAGTGGTGTAAGACAAGAATTGAAGCAGGAAGCACGATGGTGTGACTCCAGGGGAGAGATGGTGGGAGTCTGACTGAAGCTGGTGGTGACAGAAGTGCACTAGGCTGAGGTATATCTTGAAGTTCCAGTTGTTGACTTGCTGATGGATTGGCTGTATGTGTTGACAAAAAATTTAAAAATGCCTTTTTAAGTTTTGGGCTGAGATACTAGATAGATGATCATGATATTTACCAAAACAAGGAGCACAAAAAAGAGAAAAATTTGTGGGGAGGGAAGGAGGAGAATGTGATTTAGCTGGAGTTGTTTATATGGATTGAGATTTAAATTTCAGAGATGAGAGTACGTACATAATATTTAAAGTCATGGAAATAGTTAAGATCATCTAGGTAAAGACTGTAGAAAGAGAGGAGAGAGCAATCCTAGCCAGTACTGAAGCAAATTAGAGGAAAAGTATGCACTATAGGACATTAAATAGGAGCTTCCTGGTTGAAAACTTACATGAGTATTACATTAAAGAAGAAGAAATATGTTAGGGAAGCCAAGTTCTAGTGCCTCACTATAGTAGACTAAATAATATTTATTTTTATATAAATAAGGGATTTATGAGTCAAATGATTTAGAGTTCAGAACTTTTTGCCTAACATCTTGAGAAAAATTTTTAATTTTCCTCAGCAGTACATTATAGGAATAGAATTCTGAAGCAAATTGCCAATGACATTTTTGTAAGATCACAAATCTAGTTCACATTGCTTTCGATAATTCCTGTGAGCAGTAAGCCTCATAGCATTCTCTTAATTTTATAACCAGATCACATGGTATAACTTTTTAAAAAGTGCCTATATATAAAACTCAAGTGGTGCATAAAGGAGGATATAAACCCACAGCGAAGCCAAAGTTTTGTTCATACATATGGCTAGGCAGTTAGTCCACTTTTAGACTCATAGAGATGTAGAACTGAAATGGATCTTACAAACTGTCTAGAAGTATACCTTTACTTAAAAATAAGAGAATGAAGACTCAAGAAAGAAAAAACAAACAAAAAATCAAACTTGCCCACAGTCCTATCTTGACAGAAATGGAACTACCTTTTTTTGGCAGGGAGTGGGGAGTGCGGTCAGAACTGCATTGTGGAAACTCTTCTTTAGAATTAATCACGAAGGAATGCTGTCATTCAGAAGGCAACAATAGATTCTAGTTTCACTGCAGGAAAGAAAAAAAGAAAATATTTATTATATACTGTGGTTATGTGAGTCATAATAAAGGACCCTAGGGCTTAAGCCCAATTTTATAACTTTAATGAGCATCTTGATTTTTCTCAAACTACATATTCTCACAGAGCATCAGTTTTCCCATCTGAAAAATTAAACTTGCATTTCACAAATACACTGTTACGGGAGGAGTTGTGGTAATTCTTGAATAAATGTAATGAAAATTCCAAGTCTCTTGTAGCCTTCAATCATAATGCCATTAAATAACACAATTTGACTCACCTTGCAAGCTGGTCTTGAAAGGAAGAACCAAGTAGAAGAAAGAAAGAAGTAGTACTGAAAAGAAAGAAAAAATAACAGCAACATTTTAAAGTTCTGCTCATGTATGCATAACACTGATACATTGGCCTTGAACTCTTTTCCCAGTAAGGTTTTTTGAAAAAAATGTAGACTTCCCTGCAGCAAGAATAAATCTTCTCTACTTTCTATCTTAATAGATCACTTTTCCCCCCATCTCTAATGGTTTTCACCTATAGTATCACTCTCCTTCTCTTTCAGCAATTTAGGGATCTTTGACCTTCTGATAGTCCTTTTTCCTCCAGCAATCCCTTCCTCTCCAGTGACCCCTCTTTCTCTACTTTCAGATAGTCTCTGTACTTAAAACCATTCTATAGGGTGATACTGTTCTCTCTACTTTGGGTCTGTATCTCTTCTATACAACCAGATTCAAACTACAACATTATGGCTCCTGCTATAATTTCTCAGCCACACTCTCTCCTTCATTTTCTGTGGAATTATTTTTATTCCCAAACTATAACAGAATGTTTGAAAATTATATTTGGAGCTGTAGTAATTGAATCCACTGACCTAATTTCATTCTTCATTTCCCTTGCTCTCTCTGTGACATTTGTTACTACTCTGTCCCTGCCTTGAAAGACTCCTCTTCATTCTCCCACTGCAACCAAGCAACCATGCCCTAAAAATCAGTGCTTGGGCATATGCTTCTCTCTGGATATACTTACATTCCTATAGGTTAAGAACTACCCTAGCTTCCACTTCGGGCAGCTAAAATCTAAAATCTCTGGCTCCAGATCTGAAGTCTCTTTTGATCTCTATTCTTCCACTTGAAATTGAAGAGGAAAAAAAACTTACTTAAGTAATATTACAGGGGTTTCTGACCTTGTTGTACCCTACCCTTCTCCTTACCATTCATTCTTGATTACCGAATCTAGTTTTATCTTTCAAAATTATATATTTGATTTCATTCTCCTGTTCAAGAATTTTTACTAATTCCTGTTGACTGTAGGTTATAGACCTAAACTTAGGTGGCTTTGCTTCTTATGCATTGGGAGTTCTCTGAACCAGAAGACAGAAAGGAAGGAAGGAAGGATGGATAGACAGACAATAAGTAAAATTATTTTTGAAAATCCCTTAGGAAGAAACCATGGTAAAGACTGACAACACAATGGTTGATCAACTCATTCAATATATTTATTAAAATTACATTAGTTGTAATATTTAGGGAGTAAAATTAACATTTTCAAAGTATACAGTTTGATTAGTTATTCATCACCACCACAATCAAGATATAGAACATTCCTGTTACCCTAAAATTTTCCATGCCCCTTTGTAGTCAAAACCCTCTGTGACACTCACATCATGGCAGACATCGATCTGTTGTTTGTGAAGATAATTTTGATATTTCTGGGATTTCATATAAATGGAATCATACAGTATGGCTACTTTCACTTAGCATAACAATTTTGTAATTATTATATATTTTTGTTGGTATCAGTAGTATATTCTACTCAGTAGTATCCCACTGTATAGTTATACCACAATTTGATTATCCAGTTGTCATTTGATAGACATTAGGGACATTTTAAATTTCTGACTATTGTGAAGAAACCCATGAAAATTCAATTGCATATTAATTTCTCTTGAGAAGATACCTACAAGTGGGATTTCTATATTGTCTAATAAGTGATCCTTAATTTTGTAAGAAACTAGCAAGTTGTTTGCCAAAGCAGCTTATCATTTTGCATCAACACAATGTATGAGAATTCTAATTGTTCCACTCTTCTTACCAACACTTGGTATCGTCAGTCCTCTTTTATTTTTGTCACTCTAGTGAATATCTCATGATATCTTGTTAGAGTTTTAGTTTTTATTTCTTGATAAGTAATGAAATTGAGTATGCTGTATAATGCTTTTTGACCACTATACTTAATGGTTGCATACCCATTAAAAGATTTTTTTTTCCTCTCTTTAAGTTTTCAGGTTCTTTACATAGTGAGAAAATAAGTCCATTATTAGATACATATTTTATTAATATTTTATAATCTCTTGCTTGTCTTTTCATTTACTTCAACAGTATCTTGCAAAAAGAAACTAATTTTAATTTTGATGCAGTCCAGTTTATTTTTTTTCTTTAATGATTTATGTTTTGGGGTCCTAAGAAATTTTTGCCTAAATAAAGGTAATAAAGATTTTTTCCTATAGTTTATATGGAAGTTTTATAGCTTTAGCTCTGACATTTAAGTCTGTGTTCCATGAATGGATAGTTTTTGTGGACCATGTGTCAGTGTTCAATTTTTCTCATGTGGATATTCAATTGTTTCAGTATCAGTTGTTGAAAAGGCTATGATTTCTTCATGAAATTATGATCAAACCTTTGCCACAATAAATTCACCATATCTGTTTTGCTCTGTTTTAGACTCCTCCTTCTTCTCCATTGATTTATAAGTCCATCTTTTCTCAATACCAGAGTCTTGATTACTGTAGTTTTATACTTACCCTTGAAAGATTTATACTTTTGTTCTTATTTTGACTATTACAGGTTTTCACATTTCCATGTAAACTTTGAAATCAACTTGTCAAGTTCTACAGACAAGACAAACAATAGCAGTAAAACCACCTGCCATGGTTTCATTGAAATTGCATTAAATCTATAGATCAGTTTTGGGAGAATTGATATCTTATCAGCATTGAATTTACAGTCCGTGAACATGGAATGTCCCTCCATTTATTTAGTTTTTTTAAAAAATCCACTCTGAAATTGGTTTAACATTTTAATTTCCAATGTTAATTGAAAAAGATGTATAAACTTGGGGAGCCTGGGTGGCTCAGTGGGTTAAAGCCTCTGCCTTCTGCTTAGGTCATGATCTCAGGGTCCTATGATCGGGCCCCACATTGGGTTCTCTCCTCGACAGGAAGCCTACTCCCCACCCCCCACCCCCCGCCTGCCTCTCCGCCTACTTGTGATCTCTGTCTGTCAAATGAATAGATAAAATATTTTAAAAAAGATATATAAGCTTAAAATTTATTTTTCTATATTGACCTTATAGTCTACGATCTTACTCTACACACTTACTAGTTCTAGTTGCTGTCTATGTAGATGATCATATTTTGTGAAAATGAAGACTTTATTTGGTTAGGATTCTCCAAAAAATGTTGAAAAGAAATAGTAAGGCTGGACATCCTTTTCCTATTCCTGTTGTTAGGAGGAGTAACGTCATCATTTTGTTTTTAAGAAGGATATCAGCTCTAGGGCTTTCTTTTCTGTTTTGTTTTGTTTAATTTTTAGAACCTTTTTCATTTCAAATTGAAGAAGTTCCCAGTTTCTAGGGACCATTTTAATGAACTTGATCTCTATTTTATTTAATTGTTTTTCTGACTTTCTATTGATTGAAAAAAATGTGCACTTTTCTATTGAATTATAGGAATTAATTTTATTTTTTTAAAGATTTTATATATTTATTTGAAGGACTCTGAGATCATGACCTGAGCGGAAGGCAGAGGCTTAACTCACTGAGCCACCCAGGCGCCCCTATGAATTAATTTTAGTTGTTGAACTAACCTTACTACTATACTACAATATGACATATTTTACTTTTTACATAATCCTGGATAAATATATTTTCATCATTTATAGGATTCTAGATCAAGATTTTTTGCCTTTCAGTAGAGATATTGCTTCATTGTCTGTAAGCATTCATAGTTTCTGACAAGAAGTATCCTTTATTTTATTTTATTTTTTTTTTTAGGATTTTTATTTATTTATTTGACAGAGGGAGAGAGATCACAAGTAGGCAGAGAGGCAGGCAGAGAGAGGGGGAAGCAGTCTCCCCGCTGAGCATAGAGCCCGATGCGGGGCTCGGTCCCAGAACCCTGGGATCATGACCTGGGCCGAAGGCAGAGGCTTAACCCAGTGAGCCACCCAGATGCCCCAAGAAATATCCTTTAATTTGTAATTATTTTTTCCTATATATACATATATATTGTCTTTTTTCTCCTGAGGGTGCCTTCAAGATTTTCTCTGTATCTTTGATTTTTAGTATTTTTACTATGATTTGCCTGTTTGTGTTTTTCTTATTTCTCTCTCTTGGAATTCTCTGAACTTCTTGAATATATAGATTTTGTTCCCAATTGTTTTGGAAGTTTTACGTGTATTTTAGACTGTTGGATACTGTCTTACGGGTTTTTAAAGTTCAATTTGTTTTTCCATTCTTTTTCCCTACATGTTTCAGTGTGGATAATTTCTATTTACTCATTTTCAAGTTCATTGTTCTCTACTGTATCTAGTTTGCTACTAAGCCCATCAATCAAAAATTTTTTAAAGATCTTATTTGTTTGAGAGGGAGAGAGTGCATGAGCAGGGAAAGGGGCACAAGGAGAGGGAGAAGAAGACTCCCTGCTGAGTGGGGAGCCTGATGTAGGGCTCAATCCCAGGACCCTGAGATCATGACCTGAGCCAAAGTCAAATGCTTAAACAACTGAGCCACCCAGGCACCCACATCAATCAAATTTTTAATTTCTGATACCATGTTTTTAATTTCACACATTTCCATTGGATTCTTTTATTTATGGTTTTTATGTTTATGCTGAAATTTCCTATTTTGTACATAATATCTACTTTTTAGAAATCATATTTCTCAATGTATCAGTCATAGTTATTTTTAAGTTTCTAGCTGAAAGTTCCAGTGTTTGAACAACTTGGATTTCTTTGTGTCTCGTTCTATCAAATTTTTTCCCCCTTTTTGTATGCCTTGCCATTAATTATTGATTGAATAACAGACATTTTGTGAAAGTAAAAATAAACTGAGGTGAACAATATTTATGTCCATCAAGCCATTAATGTGGGGGCAGAATCAGTAGTTAGTAGTCAGATTTGATTTGTTTCATTGCAACAAAGGCTTAAAAATCTCCTTTTTTGAACTATATGTATATTGTATCTTATATGAGCTTTGGAATGCCAGATGGTTTGTTGAAGTGTTCCTGTTCCACCCTCAACCTCTGGAAAACACTATGTGCCTGTCCTTCAAGGGGGTGGAGAGAAAGCTTTTGCATTCTTACATCTTCTGTAGCAAAAGATTGTAGTTGCTTGTTACTCATTGCAAAGCTCATGGTAGGAGTCATGGAAGGGGGGGCTGGGCCTTCACAGTTCTCAAGTCTTGGTAAAAGCTGGGTCTGTGCACCAAGACTGAGAACTGGGTCTTTCTCCATTTTCCTGCCCCTTCCTCAATGGGAATTTTGCTATTCCTCCTCTAAGGTAGCTGATTGCCCTGATTTAGTAGGTGTTTCCACAAGCCAGTCTTCTTGGCTTCCCCACAGTAGTAGATCTCTTCTTTATATCATTGCACATTCCTTGGCTTGATTGAGTAGGCTACTTGCTTCTCCCCCAGTGGCAAATGGCTTTTTCTTACTGTTAGTGCTGGTTAGAGGGGATGGATTTCTATACTTCTGCCGGTGGCGGTTGCCTTTGGATTGGGCCGGTCTCTTCCCTAGTGACAGCCAACCTTTGCCTGGGACCAATGGAAGGGACTTTCTATCTATCTCCTGTAGACAGATACCCCCCCCCCCCACACCTTTTATTTAAAACAGATCAGTTGTTAGATATTCGAAGGGTTCTTGCTCTTCTCACAGTGACAGGTATCTTTTTCTTTTTTCATGACTGTTCCCAAGCTGCAGCTGAGCTCATTTTGTTAAAGAGCTGGTAGTCGACAGGTGCAGACTCCCCCTGGGGCATGGAGCTCCCAGGATTCTGATCTCTCACGAGAGCCCATACTAGGCTTTTAAGAATTTGTTAAAATATGAGTTTACTTCTTCTCACTTCCTTTTTTGTCTGCTTTTATTTGCCTCCCATGTTCTGCCAATAATTAAGCAGTTTGTATATTCTGTTTGTCCTTATAGGGGTTTGTAAACCTTGGAAATTTGATTTGTCTGGATGCCTTGTATCCTCACCTTTCTGATTATTAAAGGAAAAAAAATAGGTTTTCAGATAGCCTGGTTATTCCTCATTGCTAGCATGGGGGCAGTGCTCTCTTAATACTTTCTTTATTCTAAGTGGAAGTGGAACTCGTCATACAATTACTTTTATTCCAGTATTGAAATATATTATTCTTCCTTTGCCTGATTACTAGATAAACTCTCTGGCTTTCCCTGAGGAGTGATAGGAACAAATAATACCACATTTTGAACACTAGAATGGGCCTCAGGAAGGTGAGATGCCGTACCCTAAAAGAATTGAGGGAACTGAGGGCACGAAAGAAATAACAGATTCAAACTTCCTACCTCATACTTAGTAAATATAGTCCTTGAAAAAAATGGTGAATAAAATCACTATCATTATTCAACTTATTTTCTTCTTCTTTCTACATCTCTCTCTCTCTCTGTCTCTGGCTTTCCTCTCTCTAGCTAAATTCAAGTTAATGTAATGGCTTAGTATGTGAATCCTCTGTACTTAGCTTAATATTAAAGGCTTTCCAGATAGTGTTTGCCTGCTATATTCTAGTTTTCTTCTCTTCCCAGAGAAGAACATCTATTCCAGACAAACTTATCTTCTTCCTTCATTCCTTTCATGTTTTTGCTTCTGAATAGACTGCATTTTCCTTTTCAGATTTTAACCTTGAATTTTTAAGACTTCTAAATTTTCAGTAACTGAATGCTACTAAAACTTATTTTTACATTTAGCATTTTTAAATAAAAATCTAACTTAAATCCAATAATTTAAGTGGGATGATCAGCAAATATACATTTTAAATAATGCATGCATTTTCATGGCTCATTTCATCATTCATAATAAGCTGAAGCCTGTATCATGTCTTTGAGCATTATGCAAATAAAAAAAAAAAAACTGCTTTCTGTGGAATTTTTAAATAAAGAGCACCACCTTGTGGGAATATATATATTTATATGAAATGAAGACAGAAATAGTAAAGGAATACTAACTTATTTTTAAAATATCTATAATTTATACTATATTAAATTGTTAGTGTAAAAAGAAAACATCATGCTTTTTCCAAAGGAAGATTAAAAGATAGGAAGAGAGAATTAGAAAATTTTTATTGTGTAATCATGTCAGGTTTTTTTTGTATTCTATGAGTCAATGAAAATCTTCTGCAAAATTATAGTTGCTAATGATTCCTTTTAAACACATGTTATTCTAGAACTGATTTTTAGCATAAAATAATAAATATTGTTATAAAGAATTATTGAGATGATCTAACCCAAAAAAGTAAGGAAACTAAAATTGAGGGAGTGTATTTAGAGTGTTCATTAGGTATATCCAATGGTGGGATAGATATGTTCATGGAAACATCATTGCTGTTTGCCTGACTGGTTTTGTCCAATTAGCAAAAATTAGAGTATAGTAATGCTTCATTGACCTCTACTGAGAATATAGATTATTTAACATAAGTTAATTTTGTTATAATAAAACAATGCATAACAGATAATATACTATTGTCTTCTTAAAAACAGTTATTATTTTTTCTACACTATATGGTGCATTGTTCTTATTTCTTTTTTAACTGCAAAGAGTGCATCTGTTGTTTCATGGAACTTAATTTGAAAAGACCTGATATTTTTATGGATTAAAGTATTGCTAGTTGTTTTAAAAGTCCTACATTTGGCATTGTTTCATTTCAGCTTACTTTCAAAGATTGGACTAAAGTGTATCGATATTCTTCTTACAAAGTGGAAGCCAGAACTAGAAAATAGTTCTCCCCACAAATATAAAAAGCAAACATAGCCTTCCACATCTTACAAACTCAAACACTGGTCTTATGCTTTAGAACTTCAAATTACCTTACTACTTTTTGATATCAAGTCATAATCATTCTTCTAAGTTGAAATTGCAGAAGAACAAAATGTGGGTTTTTTGTTGTTGTTGTTTATTGTTTAATTGTTATTGTTTAAACATGGAATTTTACTAAGCCAGGTTTTGCCCTGTCATAACCTATGTGAGTTGAGCAAATGTTTCTAATGAGTTTAAGCAATCTGGCTTTGATTCTTGCAGTTTGTTAGAATCTTTATGAATCCTGACTCTCTTCTTTGGTTCTTATTTCTCTAATTTTGAGTGATAAATATAGTTTATGTATAAATATATTTTTGAGTCTTCATATACAATAGCAACAGTGAACTAGAAAGGGTCAGTTAGACATGAGTCTTGCTTCTGGTAATGTACATTCAGGTGACTCCCAATGCAGTTATTCATTTTGTTAAGAAACCATCCCATCACATCATCCAACTTGTATGCCCTCATCTTTTCTCCAAGAGCCTTGACTCAGATGATCATACCAAGATTATTGAGCTACAGAAATTTTTCTAAGTCTTACAATCAGATGTAATTCAAATAAACCTATTTGTAACTATTCATAATTTATTGCATTTAACAAAGCTTGAATCTGAAGAACCAGGCTGCATACACTTACTATGCATGATTTCCAGAAGTCATTATATAGGGTGAGTTATAGGAGCTATAGGACAAGAGTCTCTGAAAGACTTTTAGTGGTTTCTGGGTCTTTAATGTTTATGTTTCAGTTTTCAGAGGTCTTCTTTCTGGTACATTTATTGGAAACCTATCCTTCAGAGAGATGACATATGACAATAAATTATTTTGAGTAAATTTCAAGTTATAATCCTTTTGCTGTTTAAGCCAATCTGAATAGTTTGATAACATATTATATTTTTATGAGATATTTTAAATAATTTGGATATGTATGTCGTAAGAATTAAATGAGTGAATGTATATAAAATCCTTAGTCCAATATCTGGCACATAGAAGTTTCTGAGTATATTTGTAGTTTTTATTAACATTATCATTATCATATTCCCAAGAAATTACTGGAGCAAGTAGAAGGATCAGAGGACTATAAGTATTATACAGAAGTGAAAACTAAGGCCAGAAAAATAAAATAACCTATATAAAATTTTACATAATTCTGTATAGAAATTGTTCTGTAACTAGAGCTAATCTACTTTTCTACCTTTTTTATGGTACTTCTTTAACCCAGTTATATAAGCGTTTTTATGTTAGTCGTCTTATTAACAGGTTTGTGAAAAAATGGTATATGTATGTGTATTTAAATAGCAAGCTAGAGTGTGTGCAATAATGTAATCAGAAGGTAAAATA
The DNA here is from genome assembly GCF_922984935.1 of Meles meles. Taxonomy (NCBI): domain Eukaryota; kingdom Metazoa; phylum Chordata; class Mammalia; order Carnivora; family Mustelidae; genus Meles; species Meles meles. The sequence goes on from NC_060072.1 coordinate 37,431,838, forward strand.
TGCCAATGAATTTAATCAATAAGACAGCATTACAAGAAAAAAAGATGAAAGTAGTGGGAAATACAGTATGCAAGTATCAAAGTGGGAAAATAGGACGCCTGGGTGGCTCAGTTGGTTAAGTGTCTGCTTTTGGCTCAAGTCATGAACTCAGGGTCCTGGGATCAAGTCATGTGTCAGGCTCCCTGCTTAGCGGGGAGTCTGCTTCTCCCTCTGCCCCTCCCCCTGCTCATGCTTGTGCACTGTCTCAAAAATAAATAAGTAAATCTTAAAAAAAGAAAGTGGGAGGATAAATAGGCCAGTTTAACTGGAAGAGAGTTTTCCATAAGTGGCTAGGTTACATTTTGTTGCATACCAGACTCGCTGACAGTCAATGATTTAAGATAGTAACCATTTATTTAGCTGTGGTGTGGCAATTTGGAGTGGGCTCTACAGGCCAGTTCTGCTGGTGTGAGCTGTGCTGAGGCGAGCTCCTCTGGGCCTGTTCATATGACTGTAGTCAGTTGTCAGATCAAGGAGGCTGGCTGGTTTAAGATGGCTCAGCTGGTATGGCTTGTCTTGTGTGTTCTCTCATCCTGCTGCTGGGCCAGGTATATTTAATAGGTAGCAGTGGCAGAAATCTCAAGAAGGAAAGCAGAACATGAAAAGTCTCTTTGAGGCTTTGATTCAGACCTCACATAACTTCATTTCTGGAGCATTCTATGTTCCACAGTAAATTATAAGCCAGCCCAGATTCAAGGAGTAGGTAACTGCACTCCTCTTGTTAGTGGGTAGATCTGCAAAGAATTGTGGTCATTTTGGTAACCACCCAGAATTGTAGCCATGGAAATGAAAATGGTACAGATTGTGACATAATAATCAAGGGAACTTGGAATCAGACAAAGAAATAAAGACAGTAGAAAAGTCAAGTTAAATTATTTGAAGTAAGTGACTCAGTTAATGAGAAGCAACATAATTTATGTGGTTAAAGATTTGTGGTAAGGTTTGCCTGGATTAAAAGGCCTTTCAGTTTTACTACCAATTCCCTTCATTAAAAACTGGCCTTAGGCATGTCATTTAATTTAAGTTCTCATCTGTTCCTTTACTTGTAGAAAGCTAGATATGATAGTGACTACCTCAGGTGATGGGAAGGATGAAATGAAATCATTCAAATAAAGTGCATGGTTGTAAGGTTGATAAAATAAAGGCTCAAAACTCATTAATTTAATAATTACAGTATTCATATTTTCTTGGTGGTATTACAGTTAGTATCCTGGTTACAACAAAAACACATCTCAGGAGGAAAACTCAGTTGGAGATAATTCTGTTTGGGACAAGGTTTGAATGCAATGTCAATGGAAATAGTTTCTGGGACACTGAACATTTTAAACTGGAACTTTAGATGGAAATCAGAGATAGAGATACCCATATAGAGATGCTAGTTGACACCAAGGAATACAGGAAATCTGGAGCAAAAATCTGTGCAAGGAAAAGAGCATGCAGCCAACACTAAATATTTAGGAATTTAGAAGATTAGGTTATGATTGGTTTGGCCTGTTTGATCATATATATAAGATAGGATGATATTTTTGTTGTTGTTTGCTTCCTGGCTCTAAATTTTTGCTCATTCTGTTTTTAGTTGTTTACATCATCACCAACTGTTAGATCTTACTCCTCTGCAAAGACTTACTCATATATTCCCTGCTTTCCATGCTTAATGATCTCAGCCAGTATTATAGGTGAATCATAACAACTCAAGCAATATTTTAATTGAATAAAAAGAAATGCAAGATTCATAATATGAGATTCCAAAGTTTTATATTTAATATATGATAAACATTAAATTTAAACATATCTAATCACATATGTTCATATATAATCATATTCACATTTGCATATCATCAATTATAGCTAAGCTTCCCCAAACTCAAATTAAACAAAACAAAATAAAATGAAAAAAAACTAATAGTTCTTCCTGATAGTTAAGTATAAATTTAGCACTAGCAGGTACAAGTGGTAATAACTAACTATATCCGATACAGGAAAAAATAGAACCATCTGGTTTCTTCAAAAGCAACCTTGTATTGTTTTATTAATGGCTCACCACAGGGCAGAGCACTGTCCAGATCAACAATTTTGGTCTCCATTGTATAATTTAGTATTATAATCTTAATATGAACTCTTCAGTGAGATATTATATCATTCTTCAGTCTTATTCAGTAGACATTTAATTAGAATATATTATGTAAAGGATGTTCTTTTTTTAACTTTCTTAGTTTAAATCCCCCCAAAATAAAATAAGATAAGACATTTCACCATTGGTAGAACCTCTTGTGACTGCATAATATATTTTATTGCTGACTTTAGGAAAACTAATTTTTTCAACTGAGTAGACATTCTTTGTAAATGTGATTAAGGGGGGGAAGTGTGTGCATGAGTCATGCTGGAGGTGGGAGGGGATGTGGGTGGTTGTAGTTTATTTTTCTAGGCTGTAGGTGGTATTTTGATATTTTGGGGATATTTCAAGGCTTAGGAGTGAACATTCTATTGTACTTTCTATTTTCTTTTGTCAGAGTTATGCTGAATGTTGTTTTTGTTGTAGGTGGTATTTAGAAATTTGATCCAGAGGAACATGTTTTAAGAGAAAAAAAAAGTGGGATAAATCAATACCAGTCAAACATACTCCTACACTACTCATCTGGTAGTTGTTATTGCTTTTGTAGTTTTATCTTATTTTTTTTGTGAGACAGATAGTGAATGATGAACAAATTGTTGGCTTTCATGGTTGACACACTAAGGGTTTTGACAAATCCCTTAATAATAAGTACTTCCCTTAAAGGAGAGAAAAGTGACAGGAAAGAGACACCTAAATATATAGAAGTGAGATAGAAAATTTAAGACAAGAAAAGTAAAAGCTACGATTGCTGTCTCCATTTTCCTGTATTAAATGTGGAACTTTAAGAAATTCTTATATAGATACTTCAAATTTATAAAGTTATTATCATCCTGCATTGATCTTATGTGGATGTGATCAGTGAAGCCAGTGTTGCTTCAAGAATCTCCTTAGCATTCCACTTCTCTCTCTCCATAAAGTCATCTAAACTTGTGACTCCAAGTATAGTTATAAAAATTACATGTCACTTATGGTTTGTCTCCCTCCCAATCCCATCTTGTTTCATTTCTAACTGGGGGTTGCTGGGGATTGGGAGAGGGGGAGGGGGCTATGGACATTGGGGAGGGTATGTACTGTCGTGAGTGCTGTGAAGTGTGTCAACCTGGCGATTCACAGACCTGTACCCCTGGGGATAAAAATACATTATATGTTTATTAAAAAAAAAATTTTTGGAAGGGGAGGCGAACCATAAGAGACTATGGACTCTGAAAAACAACCTGAGGGTTTTGAAGGGTCAGGGGTGGGAGGTTGGGGGAACAGGTGGTGGGTAATGGGGAGGGCACATTTTGCATGGAGCACTGGGTGTTGTGCAAAAACAATGAATACTGTTACGCTGAAAAAATAAATAAAATGGAAAAAGAAAAAAAAATTACATGTCACTGTAAGGATAAATTTATCTTATCATATAGATGCTTCTTTTATTTATTAGTTGGGTTTTTCCTGAGCTCTAGATCCACTTTATAACTGGAAAGTCATGACAAATCCAGTCTTACCCTCTTTTTCTTTTTTTCTCCTGTGTTCTATATTTTACTAAATGGCTCTTCTACAAAGTCAGGCTCTCCAGTTTGAAACTTGGATATCATTCTTTTGAATCCTTCTTTTTTCCAAACAACTCTTTCATTGCTGACTTCCATCAATTTCATCTTCAAGATACATCTCAGGGCACCTGGCGGCTCAGTGGGTTAAGGCTCTGCTTTTGGTTCAGGTCATGATCTCAGAGTCCTGGGATCGAGTCCCGTGTCGGGCTCTCTGCTCGGCAGGGAGACTGCTTCCTTCTCTCTCTCTCTCTCTCTCTCTCTCTGCCTACTTGTGATCTCTATCAAGTAAATAAATAAAATCATTGGGAAAAAAAAGGATATATCTCAAACCAAATATTTCATTTCTTTTTCCAGTCACAGATGTGGTCTCAATCATTGCTGCCTCACAGTTTGACCTCTGCAACAGCCCCTTCATTCGATTCCTTATGCACTGTTTCACTCCCTCAGATTATTCTATAAATTTGACGTGGCTTTCTTTTCCTGTAATATGTAAATCTAGTCACAGCAAAGCTGCAGTGAGATACCAGGGGAAGTAAGTTGGAGCACAGGAGATGTTATTCAAATGGGTGGAGTCCAGAAGCTGAGCTTTAGAAGATCACATTGTCACAGACTGTGAGGACAAGATCAAGGTATGGCCATCTACGTGCATGTCAGAGGTGAACTGCTGGAGGTGAGGAGACTGAAAAGCTGTAAAAGCAGGGTGCTGATGGAATTTCCTGTGATTTTTTTTAAGCCATTAAGAATGGTGATGACCTGGACTTTTACCCTTACCTGGAAGTGATGAGGCAGCTCACCTCCCTCACACGAACGCTGGAGGAGTTAGCGGAGGCATGCTAAAACATAATAGTTAAATAAATCCAGGAATCCTAACCTAATACCCGAAATGTCCAGGTTTCAACAGATGTTAATCCTGAGATAGCACAAGGGTTAGAATGATGTGATGAGGATTTTATTTTATTTTTTAAATATTTTATTTATTTATTTGTTAAAGTGAGAGAAAGAGAGAGCCCAATTAGGGGGAGCAGCAGAGGGAGAGGGAGAAGTAGTCTCCAGCTGAGCAAGAAGCCTGATGTGGGACTCAATCCCAGAACCCTGGGATTGTGACTCATGACCTGAGCCAGAGGCAGATACTTAACTGACTGAGCCACCCAGGAGTCCCCCCCACCTCTTTTTTTTTTTAAGGTTTTATTTATTTGTCAGAGAGAGAGAGTGGAGAGCAATAGAGAGAGGGAGAAGCAGGCTCCCTGTTGAGCAAGGAGCCCCTTGCAGTACTGGATCCCAGGACCCTGGGATCATGACCTGAGTCAAAGGCAGAGGCTTTAACCCACTGAGCCACCCAGGCACCCTGATACAGTATTTTTTAAGTGCTCAAAGAAAAGAACTGTGAACACAGAATGTTATCCTTATCTAGTGAAAGTATCCCTTAAAAATGTAGACAAACCATAAATGACTCTTAATCTCACAAAACAAACTGGGGGTTGCTGGGGGGAGGTGGGATTGGGAGAGGGGGAGCGGGCTATGGACATTGGGGAGGGGAGGCGAACCATAAGAGACTATGGACTCTGAAAAACAACCTGAGGGTTTTGAAGGGTCAGGGGTGGGAGGTTGGGGGAACAGGTGGTGGGTGATGGGGAGGGCACGTTTTGCATGGAGCACTGGGTGTTATGCAAAAAGAATGAATACTGTTACGCTGAAAAAAAATAAATAAATAAATAAAAAGGGAAAAAAAATAAGAATTCAAAAGGGAAAAAAAAAATGTAGAAGACAATCAGGACATTCTCAAATGAGAGCAAAATAAGAGAATTCGACATCCATACCTACTCAAAAAGAACGTCTAGGGAAAAACATATGGAAGAAATTCCTTGACATTGGAATGGGCAGTGATTTTTTTGATATGACACCAAAAGCACAGGCAACAAAAGCATAAATCAATGAGTGGGATTACGTCAAACTAAAAAGCCTCTGTACATCAGCAAAATACAAATACCATATGATTTCACTCATATGTGGAATTTTTTTTTTAACAAACAGAAACAAACTTTTATTTTTCTTCTTACACGTTTATCTACCCTCTACACTTCTTTTTTTTTTCCATTTTATTTATTTTTTCAGCGTAACAGTATTCATTCTTTTTGCACAACACCCAGTGCTCCATGCAAAACGTGCCCTCCCCATTACCCTTAAGAAAGAAAATAAATGAACGTGGTGGGGGGAGACCCAAACCAAGAAACCAACTCTTAACTATAGAGAACAAACTGATGGTTACTAGAGGGGAGGTGTGCAGGAGGGTTAGGTTAAATGGGAAATGGGTATTAAGGACAGCACTTGTGATGAGCACCGGGTGTTGTATGTCAAGTGATGAATCACTAAATTCTATACTTGAAACCAATATTATACAGTACGTTACCTGAAATTTAAATAAAAACTTGGAAAAGTTTTTTAAAAAGCCTTTGCACAGCAAAAGAAATATATATATATATATATTTAAATGAAAAGGCAACTTACGGAATGGGAGGGAAAAAAGGGAAAAAAAAAGAATGTCTAGAAGGAAGTCCCTAAATAGAAAGAATAACAGTAGGCCCCTGGGAACATCAGGAAAGAAGAAAAAACATGGAAAGGGCGGAAATGTAGACTTTCCTTCTCCTCTTAAATTTTCAAAATCTACTTAATTGTTGAACCAAAAATTACTACGCTGTCCAAGGTGGTTCTCAAAAGCAATTACGGTGACAAGTAATGTGTCTGAAAATTATATGTGCAGCGTGTTCCTTCAAGGAAAAATACTCCACTTTTCACCACAAGAGGGCAATGCAAAATCCTCTGAGAGAAGGATTGGTTTTGACCTGAGATAATTAATGTATAAAACAAGAAAATGACTTAATTTCAGGAAGTTATTAACAGCTTTCTTAGCTCTGGGGAACAACAAAGTTACAGTTGGTTTGGGCCACTTCATCAGTTCACTGAAGACCAGAAATATGCTGTTTAGTCTAAAGAATACAACACAAAAAACTTAAAACACTTTTTTCATCCCACAAAACAAGCTTATAGATTCTGGTTTTATAAAAAATGGGATTCATTGCTGCAGAAGGAACATTCAAAGAAAGAATGAAAACTTCTTGCCTTATCCACAATTTTAAACCCTTAGCTGTAAAATTCATATTACAAGCTGCAAAAAGATGCCAGCCTTTGAAGCAACAATTTATACAGCAGCCCATGAGAACAAAACCTTCTATTGTAAAGGTTAGAGACATTTCTAGAAATGAAAGAAGCTTCTACTTTTATTTAGAATCCATATTTGGTGTGGTGGGGTACAAAACTGCTTTACTAGAAAAAAATGGTAACATTTTCCTTATATTTCAAGCCACTCCAAAGTGGAAACCAGATGATTACAGAGAGTACCCTTAAATAGATTTTTTTTAACCTCCCAGCTTTGCCAAAAAGATTTTTTAACCTCCCAGCCTTGTAGTGTTTTAAATACCTGGTCTTCTCATTTTTGACATATATTCCTGAGTTCTTAATAAAAATACAAAGAGCCTCACTATTACCCCTGCAGCCCACCCCTCAAAAATAAAATTACCTTAGGTCAGCTTAATGAGGAATTACGGCTACTTTGATACTCTTCCATCTTGTTTGATGATTTCTGTTTAGTCTCATTATCTTCATATGTTTAATCATACCGTTTTTATCTGCATAAATATTTGAGCCTCAGTTTATTAAGTTTTTTTCCGTTCCTCATAAAATTCCTCTTGCCAAGAATGTTCTATTCCTATATGTACTATACCCTTCTCTACTAGCAAGCTGATTTTTAGCTTTCAAGAACTAATATAAGGGGCGCCTGGGTGGCTCAGTAGGTTAAGCCTCTGCCTTTGGCTCAGGTCATGATCTCAGGGTTCTGGGATCGAGCCCCACATCTGGCTCTCTGCTCGGCGGGGAGCCTGCTTCCTCCTCTCTCTCTGCCTGCCTCTCTGCCTACTTGTGACCTCTGTCTGTCATATAAATAAATAAAATCTTTAAAAAAAAAAAGAACTAATATAAAATCCACTTCTTCTGGGAGATCACTTCAGTTTTGTTTTGCTTCCATGAAAAAAGAAAAGAAAAAAACAAGGAGCAGCAACAACAACCTAAGCAGGATTATAGTTTTCTTACAAGTTCCCAGGTGATCTCCTGAGTATCTTGTGATATAGTTTCTGAATGTAGGTGAAGTCCAGAGCTGACCACTAAGAATTCTTGAGACTTCTTTGTGCAAAATAATAGTTTTATTAGAGCACGGAAACGGGACCCAAGGGCAGAAAAAAACTGCTACTGTACAGGGATTGTGAGGAACAACTGATTGTACACTTTGGGGTTGGGGAAAGTAAAGGTAAGGGAAGTTTCAAAAGGATTTTCATATGCTAAGGAAGACTCAGGAAACCTGAGTCCTTGCTATTGTCAAACCTGGTTGGTCTTTCCCTATAGCAAAATATTAACATTAAGATAGCTGGGAGCTTCCTAGAGGAACTTTATACTCTGCCTGCCTCAAGTATTTGTCAATGGGCTGCCAGTTATAAGAACATTTCATTTTACCTACAGTTTCTTCTGCCTTTGTTTCCCACATCAACATTTTATTAGAATTGTTTGCAGATCTGCTGCTCCACAAGGTTGTCAGAAACTAAAAGTGGTTACAATTAGAAATTAATCACTTAAATCTCCAGAATCTCACAGAGGATGGAGCACGACTTCAGTGTCTGGTTTATTAAAAATTTCCTAAGAAAAAAATAAACCTTTTCTTTCTAATTATCCCAAGCCTTTCTACAGGTTATTCTTTTACTTTGTGCAAGAAAGAGAAATCACAGATGTGATGAGTATGATATTGTAAAGTATTCATTAAGGCAGAAGAGTATTATAATATAAATAGCAACACTTTGGTTTTGGAGTCCGACAGTTACCATACTCATCACTTACTAGATATGTGAAAATGATCAATTTTTTTCATCTCTGCAAGACTCAGTTCTTCTCATTAATACCATAACTACCTCAAAAGAGTTACCATGAGTATTAAGTGTAAGAAACCAAGTAAATGTAGTACTTACAGAGTGCTTTGCACAGTGTGAGTGATCATTACATTTCCTAGTTAAGCAGAAACTGAAAGTCCCGTTAGGTCTGCGGTGCTTCTGAAAATCAGAGTGTCAGCAACTTTAACAGAGACCTGTCAGTTGGTCAGAGCCCATGGTTGGGGCCAGAAAAGAGGAGCAGTGGGAGCAACCAAGGGCCATGGAGGCCCTCAGGACATAGCCTCTGCCTCCCTTCACACACATCCTGGTTTACTTTTCTTTGGCTCAGAGATTAGGAAGGACTGCATTTGCAGTTTGCTGACTTCCTTTCTTATTCCAAGAGCCGCTGAAAATGTAAAATTATGTAATTTCCATCACCAGTTAAAGAAAGCTAATGGTGGGGCACCGGGGTGGCTCAGTGGGTTAAAGCCTCTGCCTTTGGCCCTGGTCATGGTCCCAGGGTCCTGGGATCGAGCCCCACGTCGGGCCCCACGTCGGGCCCCACGTCGGGCTCTCTGCTCAGCGGGGAGCCTGCTTCCCCTCCTCTCTCTCTGCCTACCTCTCTTCCTACTTGTGATCTCTGTCTGTCAAGTAAATAATAAAATCTTAAAAAAAAAAAAAAGAAAGCTAATGGTAAACCAAGGGAATGGGAAACACAAAGATAACAAGAATGAAGTAACAAGGATGTTCCTATGTCCAGCCCAATGAAGTGTTTCCATCAAACTATTATTTTATTGCCTTATTTGTTAACTACCTTTGCTTTTTTTTTTTTTTTTTTCTTCTAAGAGCAAGTTGGAGGGTGACGGGTGGATCAACAGAGGAGAGGGAAAGAGTTTTAAGCAGGCCCATGCCCAGTGTGAAGCCAGCTCTCCATCTGTGGACCCTGAGATCATGATCTGAGCCGAAATCAAGAGCTGGTGACTGAACCACCCAGATGCCCCACTACCTTTGTATTTCTAAGAATTTTAGTGCAGTACACACCCACACTTCCAGATGACTTTGTGTGTGTGTGTATGATGGGGTTTTGGAATATAGGTGAGGTTCCGTTGGGTGAGGTCCAGAGCCAACAACCAAGAAAGAATTCTTGAGACGTCTTTGGTGCAAAATGGTGCTGTATTAAAGCACAGGGGCAGGACCAGTGGACAGAAAGAGCTGCTGCAACTGGGGTTGTGAGAGGTGATTGATTATATACTGTGCGGTTGGGGGAGGTAAGGAAAAGGGAGGTTTCAGAAGGATTTTCATATGTTAAAGAAGACTCACAGGATACAGGAGGCCTCCCAGTGTCAAGTCAAGTTAAGGTTATTTTTTGCTTCAGCAAGGCATTAACATGAAGATAGGTGGGAGCTTCCTGGAGGAGCCCGATTCAAGTGTCTGTTAATGGGCTGCAGGTTATAAAGACATTTAATTGTATCTACATTTCTTTCTGGAAGTTAGGTTACTGATAGAAATGCTTTGATCTTGTAGATTGCTAAGACATTTATAAACTTAGGAAGGCTTCTGTCTTGCAGTATTGTGATCTCTATAAATTAACTTTGTTTTTCCTTTCTTTAGCTTTAGGGCAGCCAGGAGTGCCTGAGGAATGTCACATCTATCCCATCTTTGGGGGGGAGGTTGTGGGGTGTCAGTTTCTGCTTTGTCCTCAGTTAGCCTTCTGTTCCTTCATTATTTATATACATAGACACCTCTATTTATTCATATAGATAGATAGATAGATGGATGGATTCATGATATGATTTTCAAATGAGGTTAAGGATGATCTTTAAGAGAAATTGTTACAGGATTTTTGTCCCCTTAGTGCCCAGGCTCTTGGTCGCCCCACTTTGAAGAATGAATTTGAAGAGGTAGACTAGATGAAGAGTGGTGTGCAGCTAACACCAGATAGAGGTTTAGTCAAAGGAACTGGGCTCAGAGAGAATCATTTTCACAAGATCAGTCATTCATTCAATAAGAACTATATTGTGAATGTAGGGTCCAGAATTTATCCAGGCTGTCTTAAGTCAGCATTTTTTTTTAACCAGACAACACTGACAAATTCAGTAGTATAATCCAATTTATATTCATTATAATAACTAGAAATGTGTATTTTAATGTAAACATTACTAGTAGCATTGAAATCAATGTCTAATTGTATGGATCAGGTTAAAAAAAAAGCTCTACAGCTCTTCCTTAGGAATGTTTATGTAAGAATGTGACAGAGACTAGCAGCAGGATTTTTCTTTTTGAATGAAAGCAATTATGTAGAAAAGATGCAATTATATAGAAAATATTTATTTTTTGAGATAATGGTATTCTGAAGTAGTTTTAGCTACAGTAGGAATTGACTTTGATCTCTGATGACTAAAGCAGAAGTTTTATGATTTTTGCCTTGAGCTTTTGGAGGTAGTGATCTAGGAAAGAATGGAGATAATGGATCAGAAAGTCATTAGGACTAGAGCATCAGGCTTCCAAAAACAATTTGATGATGATGCAGTCTAATGAATAATGATAATAGGAAAGTATGATAATAGGAGATATAGGTACTTTGTTTGGGTTTCCTAGCACCTGACACTCTTTCATATGCTTAGAGAATTTTTCACCATGTACTTCTCCCCTGCCCACCACCACCTAGTTTTATTGGGATAAAATTGACATGCGGCATTGTGTAAGTTTAAGGTGTGTAACATAACAATTTGATATATGTATATGGTGTGCAGTGATTACCATGATAAGTTTAGTTCATGCCCACCACTTTGCATACTTGTATTTTTTTCTTGTAGTGAGAATTTTTAAGATCTACTCTGTTAACAACTTTCATATATGCAATACAGTATCATTAACTATAGTCACCATGTATATTACATCCCCAGAACACACTTATTTTATAACTGGAACTTTGTACCTTTTAACCACCTTTGCCCATTTCTACCAGCCCTCAGTCCCCACCTGTGGCAACCACCAATCTGTGTCCATGATTTGGGTTTTTTCTTATATTCCACCTACAAATGAGATCATACAACATTTATCTTTCTGGCTTATTTCATTTAGGATAATGCCTTCAAGTTTCATCCATGTCATCAAAAAGGGCAGGATTTCCTTCTTTATATGGCTGAATAATACTTCATATATGAGTGTGTGTGTGTGTGTGTATGTGTGTATATATATATATATATATATATATATATATATATATATATATATAACATTTTCTTTATCCAGTCATCTGTATTTGGTCGGTGAGGTTATTTTCATTTCTTGGCTATTGTGAATAATGCTGAGATGAACATGAGGGTGGAGATATCTCTTCAAGATAGTGATTTCACTTCTGGCAGATATATACCCAGAAGTTAAATTGCTGGGTCATAGGGTAGTTCTGTTTTTTAATTTTTTGAGAAACCTCCATACTGTTTTCCATAGTGGCTATACCAGTTTGCCTTTAGTGCCCAAAGATTCCCTTTTCTCTACATCCTCACTAATACTTGTTATCTCTTATCTTTTTGATAATACCCATTCTAACAGGTCTTAATTGATTTCTCATTGTGGTTTTGATTTGCATTTCCCTGATGCTTAGTAGTGTTGAGTACCTTTCTTGTATCTGTTGGTCATTTGAATGTTTTCTTAGAAGAATGTCAGTTTGAGACCTTTGCCCATTTTTACATTGGATTATTTGGGGTTTCTTTTTGCTATTGAGTAGTCAGAGTTTCTTATATTTTTTTAGCCCCTTATCAGATATGTGATTTGCAAATACGTTTTCCCATTCCATCATTTGCCTTTCATTTTGTTAGCTGTTTCATTTGCTGTGCAGAAGCTTTTTAGTGTAATGTAGTTCCACATTTGTATTTTTGCTTTTGTTGCTTGTCTCACCATGTATCTCAGGGGAAAGCAGAGCCTATGTGCCCTGCAGAAACTACAAAAATACTGGCTCTTTGGGCTTTCCTCTGATCAAGCAATAACTGCCTTCTCTGGACCTAGCAAGTCTGCTGTGCCCAACTAGCATCGTCATGGAGCGTTTGTGATCAGAGCTTTCATATCGGAGAGCTGTATTTGTTTCCTAATTTGGTTTTTTTCTCATATTCCACCTACAAATGAGATCATACAACATTTGTCTTTCTGGCTTATTTCAACAAACAAATTAGCACAAATTTAGTAAGTTAAAACAGCACAAATTTATTATCTTTTCCAGAAGTCAGAAGTCTGAAATTGGTCTTACTAAGCTAAAATCGGGGTGTCGACTGTGAAGTTCCTGTTTCTTCTGACTTTTCTAAGGAAGAACCCGTTTCCTTGTCTCTTCCAGCTTCTGGAGTCCACTGCATTCCGTGGCTCGTGGCCCCTTCCTCCCATCTCCATGCCAGTAGTTTGTCATCCCCAAATCACTTTCTCACCCTTGCATTCTGCCTCCTTCTTTTAAGGACTGTTTTGGTTATGTTTGGGGCCACTGAATGATCCAAGATAATCTTTCCATGTCAAGATTCTTAGGTTAATCACATCCGTAAAGCCTTTCTGCAGTATAAGGCAACATAGTCACGGATTTCAGAGATTTGGATGCGGATGTCTTTGAGAAACCATTATTCTGCCTACCACAAAAATCCTTTCTGTGGCTCACCAAAAGCAGTAATATTTATTTCTTAGGGGCTGCAGTGATCTAGATCCTAGTGGGACATCTGGAGTCCAGTGCAAGCTATAAATTCAGTGGCATTCAGTGTTGTGTGACAATAGTATGTTCATTTGATGGGTCTTGGGGTGAAATCTAATGTTTGGTGTGGTCCTAGTTACTCCAAAGCCTCTGTTTTTTCCCCCAAGCCTCTGGTGTTTTTTTGTTTGTTTGTTTTTATTTTTGTTTTTTTTTTTCTTTCCAAGCCAGCTGCCCCAGGTTCCAGGTGTTTTTGGTGCTTCTGTGAGCTACTGTGTACTCTCCATACAGTCCTTTTCTGTTTAAGTTAACTAGACCTCTGACTGTATGAGCGAGAGAGACTGTATAGAGAGTATGAGTGAGATAGATGATACTTAAAGATGGAAGGTCTAGGCAAAACAACAGCAACAAAACAGCCCTTCCAAAACAACAAACAACAAACAAAAAACAATTAAGGGAGTTTCCAGCTTCCAGCTGTTAGAAAGTCTAGTCACTGATTTATTGAATAAATGTAGTAGAGATTAATCAGTTTTTTTTTTAATTCATCTATAGGTGAATTTTTTTTTAAACTATTTAATTTATTTATTTGACAGAGAGAGAGGTCACAAGTAGGCAGAGAGGCAGGCAGAGAGAGAGGGAGAAACAGGCTCCTCACTGAGCAGAGAGCCTGATGCGGGGCTCGATCCTAGGACCCTGAGATCATGACCTGAGCTGAAGGCAGAGGCTTAAACCACTGAGCCACCCAGGCGCCCCTAATCAGTTATTTTTTTAAAGATTCATTTTTATTTGATTTTGAGAGAGAGAGAGCGTGAGTGGAAGGAGGAGAGGAAGAGGGGAAAGCAGACTCCTGTTGAATAGGGAGCCTGACAAGCTCAGTGTCAGGACACTGAAATCATGGCCTGAGCCAAAATCAAGAGTCCCACGCTTAACCCACTGAGCCACCCAGGTGCCCCTGGTTATTTTTAATCTTTAAAGATTTTCATCTAAAATAAATATTTTAAATGACTCCTAGATATTAAGGAGTCTGTCTAGTTAAATCAAAGTATGAAAACTCATTAAATGTAATATACCTTGTATTGAAGTAATTGATACATTATAAAATCAGTCAGTTGATCAGTCTCTCTCTACACATGTACACACACACACACACACACACACACACACACACACACATTCAGATCTATGTTACATAAATATTTACAAAGTTTGTATGATTCAATTTGTGTCCATTTTTTTCTTATTATGATGGTGACCGCAGAGCTTGTTTTATCCTTCTTTTCGTCATATATCCCTTCTGGAAGAGATAAGAAAGGTCAACTAATTTAGTTTACCGGGAAGCTTGCTTATTAGTATCTGCCTGTGGTTCTTTTCCTCCCTTTTATTGCCCTGAGCCACTCCTTGCTATTCCAGTACTGAAAACAACAGGAGACTATAAATACCATGTGTCACTGTGTCCTTTTGCTCTAAAAAGAACTACCTCTAAAGCTTGCAAATGTGACCAGAAGGTAGAAGAAAGAAAGAGGGAGGGAGGGAGGGAGGGACATTAATAAATATTTGACTTTCATTCTAGAAATCAGATTAAAAACAAAACAAAACAAAACACAGCAGAACTGTTCATTCCTAGTTACCTCTTGCTAATGGGACGTAGAACACAGGTAAAATGGATGTTAATCAAGATCAGCTGGCTCAAACTTCTTTTACAAACAAGGAAACTGAGGCTTAGGTAGCTTAAATAACCAGCTCAGGATCAAGACATATTTAACAGCTTCATTGTTTGATTGTATTTGTATGGTTTCTTAAGCTGCCTTTGAAAATAAAAGTGCTCAGTTTATTAAATATGTTAGGTAACCAAAAAGTAATCTTTTCTAATATTAGTACTTTTCTAATAATAATCTTAGATGTTAGTATTATATCCTAAAACTTCCTTCTTTTGAAAACTATATTAAAGATAGCACTAGAGGGGCATCTGAGTGGCTCAACTGGTTAAGCAACTGCCTTTGGCTCAGGTCATGATCTCGGGGTCCTGGGATGGAGAGTCCCAGGAGGGTCCTGCTCAGTGGAGAGTCTGCTTCTACCTTTCCCTCTGTCCTTTCCTCCTCCCTTTAATTAATTATTTAAAACTAATAAATAACCATATCAAACTTTCATTTACTTACTGTATTTCTTGAATAATTTTATTGCAGCCAATATTGAAGTTTCAGAAATCAAGATTTGCTTATAATTCACATTCAAGAATATTAATGGATATTTCATCTTAAAATATCATAAGGTGAATTTAAGATGTTACTAAACCCTCAAATCATTTCCTAGGTATAAAAAAAAATACATGAATCATTTTTATTTTGTTGTTAGTAGCACATATATGGCCACAAGAGGGCAATCTATGAAAATAATTGAAATGGCAAGGAAAGCAGCATTTAGTAAGTGGACAGTTGTTAGGTACCTCTGATCACGAATTTAGCATCATTGTCAGTCTATTATAACAGGGTTCCATTTTAACTACATAGTATTTAATTTTAATCAAGACAAAATAGCTCTACATTTTCCTTTAGGTTGTGCTATCTATAGTTATACAATAGATACATCCCATGTGTGACACTGGAAAAAGATTGCATTCTTATAGTAATGGTGTCTTAGAAGAGCAATTGTACTGAACTGGTAGTACTGTACTAGGAGAGTGGCAGTGATCAAAATAACTTTCATTTGAAAAGACTGTCTTGGATTTTGTTGACTCTTGCCTAATCACTGATAAGGCCATTTCCTGCTTTGAAGCACATCTCCTGAGACTAAACAGGAAAAAAAAGGGATCTCTTATGGATTAAAAGCCATTTTGATAAGTATTAGATTGATTATTAATTTTATCTATATCCCTGTGACTCAAGGTAATGTTGCATGAGAATGATTACTCTTCACAGGATCAAAGAGGAAAAAGTGTTTAGAGGATAAAGAATAGTTTTAGCATACTGAGTTCTTCAAAAATCTCTGCCCACACTAACTTCCCACCCCAACAGTCCTCAAAATAATACATATCATCTAAAATGTACATTCACTTTTGTTCTTAGGAAAATAATGCAATAGAGTCTTCCAATTGAATTTCTGGAACAGGTGTTCTTTATGATAGCATCACCTTAATTCCTGCCAAGAACATAATGTTCAGTGCACAATTCCATTTTTATTAATTTAATTATTGTGTTCAGTACTCTGCCCATTCTACCAGACATACTGCAGAATGACTCAAATAGCTCAAAAGAGAAATTCTATTTATATCCAACATTATGTTTATTTGGTTACATCCCTTAATTTTTAAGATTATATAATTTTGGAATTTAATAAAGATATAATAATAACAAATTTGTTACAGAATTATATTTTTGGTATGTCTGGGACCATGTATAGATTTACTTTGAGATTTTTTAAGTTGAAACACGATATATTAGTAGAAAATATCCCTTTGATGCACAACGGAAAAAGCTTGAAAATGTTTTTTTCTTTTAGAGAATAATTCTTTCAGGTAACTTTAAAGGTTTTTTTGACCTAAGAGGCATCCTCTCCGGTACCTTTAGTGTTCTTGTAATAGGTAGGATATATAAATTACATTTACAAACTTGTATAAATGATAGCAGCATGAGTTCATGTTCAAACTTAGAAAAGGAGTAACTGAAACTAACTTTACATATTCTACTCTGGAAACTAGACATTTCTGTCAACTAAGTGAAGCTCTGGGGTTGGGTTTTTTTAAATTTTTAATTAATTAATTTATTTTTTCAGCAAAACAGTATTCATTGTTTTGCACAACACCCAGTGCTCCATGCAATACGTGCCCTCCCTACTACCCACCACCTGGTTCCCCCAACCTCCCACCCCCGCCCCTTCAAAACCCTCAGGTTGTTTTTCAGAGTCCATAGTCTCTTATGTTTCGCCTTCTGGGGTTGGGTTTTTTAATGAAATCTGATAATGATTGCTAGTGAGAATGGTATCTTCCTCTTTCTGTGACTTTGCATCATATTTCTGTCACAGACACTGAAGCTATAGTGCAAGTAGAATTATGGGGTATAAAAGTAGAAGAGAGAGAAAAATCAGGAAATAGCAATAATGCTTAGGAAGATGCTTGCAGAATGATGGAAAAAGTATTAAATGAATTCAACAGATCTTTTTCAAGTACTTAAGATATCAGTTGTTTTCAAATAAGATGTCTAAACACACTGTTCTTAAGAACATTCCCAGATACATGTTATTATAGCTAAGTTTACAGCATTAGAAACCATGACTTGAAAAGTTAAGTACCTTGCCCAGGAACACATAATAGCTCTATTATGCAAAGGAGCAGAGCCAAGATTCAACTCATGTCTTCTGAGTCCAAGTCCAGTGTGTGTGGGTGTATGTGTGTGTGTGTGTATTTTGTTGTGGTTTTTTGCTCATTTTGCTCTTCTGAGAATTCCTAGTGGAAATCACTAAACTACCAGAATATAGAGATCAGCAAATTTCCTGAATATTCGTAGTGCCAAACAGAAAGAAGAGGAAGAAAGAGAAAGGATGCAAAGAATGGAAAAATAGAGTAAAAAGCAAGAAAGAGGGATACAATTAGCCAGGACTGGAAATGGAGAGGTTTTGATTTGGTATCTGAGAGGCACCAAAGCATAACTGAGAAGTAGAAGCCACTTTTCCCCACATATGCTCTTACTCATCTGCATTCTACCCTAAGCCCTGATTCTATCCATGTGCTGCCCGTTCTTGTGGTCTGTGCATAAACTGTGTCTCACTCAGGCACGAGAGGTGATATGGGGCTTGCTCTCAGGTGTTACCGCTATGTTTATTCAACTTTGGCCAAATTTCTAAAGCTTTTTCAAGCTTCTTTTCAAGCCAGTTTCTTTTTTTTTTTCCCCCCTCCCTTCCTTCCTTTCCTCCCTCCTTTCCTGCTTGCCTTCCTGCTTTACTTCCTTCCTTCTTTCTAAACAGAGAGATTTTTTGCTAAGCCTGGCGAAGGGACTAAGGAAGATCATGTTATAACACTGTATTGATGACACCGGCATTGGGTTTTGACACACAGCCCCCAGATCTTTCCTGTCACACTGAGTTTTCCTGCCTTCTTGGAGCGCCGTCCAAAGAGACTTCGAATTTTAATAATGAATCTGAGCTCTGTATCTGAAGTCAAGCATGATTTTTCTCATTAGATTTCATGTTTTGGGATATAAATATAAGCTTTGAATTACCCATTCACAGCTTTGTTCCAGTGCTTAGGACATGTCTATGCAAACTGAATGTATTACAGACAACCTTGACATATCAGAGTTACTGAGACATAAGGTTAGGCCCCAACCATGACCTGGATTAAAGTGTGTAAGTGCACAAATTCAGCAGTTAGGCACTAATCTGAGTCCAATTTTCTCTGCAGGTTATTCACAGTTCTCATGAGCTGAACAGATGCATTCTGATATCCCAGAAGCCTCCCACTCTTTATGTAGAACATAATTATATATATATATATATACATACATTTGTATATGTATATATTCATATCGATATATATTTTGTATATATAATATGTAGGGTTTTTTCCCTTAGAAAACTGAAATATGCCCTTTTATTTATTTTAGTGATAGTAGTGACATATCCCATACTGTCATAAATTTTTATTTAAACAACCATATTTTTTAGCTAAGTAAGTCCTCCTATGGCTCAGGACAACTCTTTGCAAGTTGATGGTGAGCATTTATATGAAATTGAATTCTAGTACTACTTCAGAGAGTAAAATGATTATTTTATTATCTCATAGCATTATTACCTCTATGTTTTAACAAACTGGCTGAATTTCATTCTATATGAAATTTGCCAATTATTAACATTTTAAAAGACTATGTTTTCTGAAATGTCTTTTACTAGCATAGTTAATTACATTATGGTCTAACTTCCTTCACTTTTCAGTTGATATCATATTTAACACTTCTCAGTTGATATCATATTTAACATATTGAAAGGTTTTTCCGTTTATATAACCTGTAACATGGAAGTTGTTACTTCTATCAAAATTCTGAGAAAGCCTAGAACTAGTAAAGGACTGTGTCATTGTCTTAATTTTGATTGCTGTCTAAGGTAAAATTTGGAGAGGAAATTCCTTAAGATACTTTGTCATCACCCTTATCATAAATTAGATACTGTACATAAGGTCGTGACCTGGGACAATTGTATAGATTCTAGGATTTGGTCTGGCTCTGAACCTAAGAAATTAATAATTAAGAAAGGGGATATAAAGAAAGTAATAAGCATGCTTCTATTCTGTATTTTTCTGGATTTGCAAGTTTGATTATGATTGTCATATGATTGTCATCTACCCTAAGAAGACTGTCTTTTAGTGTTTATTGAAGGAAGATCCATTTTTCCAAAACACCTGTCTCTTTCATTTCGCTGGATCTTTCCTGTTTACCATTTCACATGGTATCTTTTCCCTTGGTAAGGAGAAGATATATTAATTGTGAACCAATTAGTAAAGAATAATATGACAAGTGTTTTACTACAAAGGATGGGTGGCATAATGTTCCGATCAAGAAAATAGTGAAAACTGTTTCTTTGTGGTGTATGTGTGTTTCTTTTTTGCGAAGCTATTTGAGTAATATCCCAAATGTAGCTGTGTTGTTTACAGGGATAAAAGAGTACTGAGTAAAATTTGCCTTTTTTAACCCCAATATCACAGTCTTACTTTCATCACATCTTAGGTGGAAAATGATGTGGTTAACACTTCTCTCTTCAAAATAGACTCCAAACTCAAAAACATGGTATCTTTAGCTAACACATAACAATTTCATTTCCACAAAAAATATCCTGGTGTCCTGATTTATCTAACTTAAATTTTAATCTTTAAAATATCTTTGTAAAAGTGCTTTTAACTTACATGTATCACAGTAACACATGCTCTCTGGCCTCATGTCTGTGGTTCTTCACAACCATAATTATTCTAATTAGGAATTTTTCTAATTAAACATTATGTATTGTTTTAACACTTTCTTAGCATAGAAGATATAGTTAGGAGTAAGGGTCTTTACTCTCATAAGGCTTATAAACTCAATTTATAGGATAAAGAAACAAAAATGTAGATCTTTCTGTCACATTTTATGATGCAGTCATCAATATCTTAGAGCTAAAGGTGAGTAAGCCATTATCCATGCTCTTTAAGAGAACTGATGGTTAACTGAGGAGATTAAATTGCAAATAATTCTCATGTAAGAAATATAGATATAAGCCTTTTAATAAAACTATAGACAGAATGATCTGGGACTGTATGAGAAGGAGAAATTATACCACTGGTTGACTATAAGAATGAGTAATTTTATATTTATAGTAATACTGAATGAATAATTACAGCAGAGTAATTCACACAAGAATTGGTTGCAATTATGATAAGCGGAGTTATTTAGGATGCAGGGTTTCCTTTCCTCTCTCCCATTTTACACACATAGAGTAGGCTTTGGCCTACTTCTAATCTGAGTGGAAAAACCTAAAGCCACCCAACCATGTTTTAGGGCTTTTCTCCTTCCCTAATCACTTCTGATTATTACCAGCTTAAGCAAAATTAGAAAAATCAGTTCCTTAGCTTCTGCAATTTGTTTTGATTACCAGATGTTATGTTTCTGTCGTCACCAAAAATGCAGTGTATTGTCTATAATTTGGAAGTAAAAAGTGAATACGCATTTTAGGGCCTCCTACCCAGGCAAGTCTATAATTCTATTATGCAAACTAGCTTGTTTAAAGTGAGCCTTTTCACGGACTTCCAGGGAATAATGTTGTCACTCTCGCTTGTGTATGTTAACCAACGTTCATTCATTCAACAAATATTCATTGATTGTGATTTAATGTGAGGCTCTGTTCTAAGCACCGAGATTACAACAATAAGCAAAACAAAATTCCCTGCCATTACATAATTTACAAGGAAAAAATGAGTTAGTTTCATATTATGTCAGGTTTTTTGGTATCAGATTTGTATAAGAAAAGATCCAGATACATATCTAGATCATCAGGACATTTGTTCTTCTTTGGAATGTCTGTTTTTAGAAACTGTACCCACATGCCCATAGGATGCAATTGTGGATATACTGCATATGCAGTCTGAAAACAGATTGTAGTGGGAGTTTTACATTGCATATGTAAGTTACTCTGACATCTTTGCAGATCACTTAACTGCTCACATTTGTAAACATCTTTTGGCCTTAGAAAAATTAATGTCTCAATTCTGTACAGTAGATGGATGAAGTTAATGGCATATCATTTTAGATCATTAAAATTGCCCAAGATACTCATTATTTTAATGAACATTTATAAATATGAATTTGTATTGCTCATGACACTCCTTTTTATCTACTTTTTTTTTTTAAAGATTTATTTATTTGACAGAGAGAAATCACAAGAGAGGCAGGCAGAGAGAGAGGAAGGGAAGCAGGCTCTCCACTGAGCAGAGAGCCCGATGCGGGACTCAATCCCAGGACCCCGAGATCACGACCAGAGCCGAAGGCAGCGGCTTAACCCACTGAGCCACCTAGGCGCCCCTTATCTACTCTTTTTTAAAAAATATTTTATTTATTTAGTTGACAGAGGGATCACAAACAGGCAGAGAAGCAGGCAGGCAGAGAGGGGGAAGCAGGCTCCCCATCGAGCAGAGAGCCCAACACAGGGCTCGATCCCAGGACCCTGAGATCATGACCTGAGCTGAAGGCAGAGGCTTAACCCACTGAACCACCCAGGCGCCCCTTTATCTACTCTTTTAAATTAGAGCTATACATTTTGAGCATCTCTGTTTTCACTATTTTGAATATCTCCTGAAAGTCTCACATCTCTAAATAAGCTGGAATATTCCTCTTGAGGGACCCCACAAGATTGCTTTCCTATTCACACTTCTACTTCGTGCCAGGAAGGCTTATCTTCTATTTGATTAAAATAGATTGATATTGCAACTGTAAGTTCATTATCATGCCTGCTCTTCACTGTAACTTCTGTCTTTCCCAAGGTGGTTGTGGAAGAGCATATTTTCTTTTTCTTTTTTTTTTTAAACTTTTAAATGCATCTTTTTTTTTTTTTACCCCCTTACCTTAGAGTTACTGTGTTCCCAAAATGAATGTGTGTATTCTTAATTATATCAAACTTAATTTTCTTCTAGACTATAAAACTTCTCACTTTCTTTAAATTATAATTTATTTAATATTATTGCTATGGAGGGGGGCGAAACAATGCATTGACAACCTGGGCACATTTTATTAAGGTCCATTTCCCCCCAGAGTTTCCTTGACTGCTGCAAATGCAAGTTATTTTTAATTCTGAACTGGTTTATTTTTAAGTTTTTTAGGTTTAAGCTGTGTTTTTAAGCCATGTTTACCAAGTTCCCTGGGACTGTGTCAAAATGCCTCAAGGGTAACTTCAGCAGGCTCTAAGCAAGAACTCTGATTCTGTTACCTCTGACTCAAAGAAAGAAATTCTGCTTTTATATGTCTTTATCTTGGGCTCCCACATATAATTTCATTTAAAATATATTCTGCTTATGGTTACCAGTGAGGAGGAGGGTGAGGAGGGGATAGGTGAAGTAGGTGGTGGAATTAAAGAGTACACTTATCAAGATGAGCACTGAGTAATGTTTTGAATTGTTGTACACCTGAAACTAATATAACATTGTATGTTAATTATACTGGAATTAAAATTAAAAACTTAATAAAATAAAATATATTCTGTTTAGAAAAAAAATTTATCACTGGGTTTTATCTACACTTTACTCAAAGAATCTACACTGTATCCCTGACCATTGACATCTAGCACTCCCAGATTGTTAGGGCTATTGGCATTGAGCTCTGTATCAAATTACAGGCAGGTGTTGTTTATTATTATAATTCCATCCTGACCTTCCGTTGAAGTCAGAATGGGAAAACAATCATGAGACTGAATATCATCATCATGAATATCATCTGGTGACTTCATTGGTCACCAAAACGGATCTAGGTGACCTGGTTGATCAGGAAAATTCCACCTCCTTTTTCAGTCTGCCTGGTTTGCTATCCAAGTTCTCAGCTTGGACAAAGAGGTCTCCAGATAGAAGCCTCTTGCTTCAGGCAGGAGCCCGAGTGGGCTGCTCCATTAGTGAAACACTTATCCTACTTTAATGCTTACTGGCCCTCCTTTTAGCTTCTTTTTCTGGTCCTTCTTCATTTCTCTGGACTATTTAATATTAGGGTACTGGAGAGTTCAGTCATTAGACTTGTCTTCTCTAAGTCTATGCACTGAAGATGCTCAAATTTATAATTCTTGCCAGGACTTTCCACTGAAGTCCAAGCTCATATATCCACACACCTACTTGAAATCTCCATGTGGATGTCTAATAGGTATCTAAAGCTCAACATGTTGAAAATTGAGTTTTGGATCTTCCTTGTAAACCTGATCCAAACATAGTCATCCCTAACTCAGTTGATGGCAATTCTGTCCTTCCATTGTGTAGATAAAATTCTTGGAGTTATGCTTGTCTCTCACTTCCAAATTTACCTTCAGAATTGTTTTAGAGTCCAGCCATGTCTCATCACCTTTACCCTATCCACCTTTGTCCGAGCCATCATTAGCTTTCACCTGAGTAGTGTCCTAGCTCATTTCCCTTGTACCACTCTAACCTCCCCTACCCAGGCCTCGTTTGTTTTTGTCTTTTAATTTTATTTATTTTTTAAATTCCAATATAATTTTTAGTTGTACAATATAGTGATTCAGTAATTCTATGCATTACTCAGTGCTCATCATGTTTAGTGTACTCTTAATCCCTTTGATCTGTTTCACCCATCCATCACCTACCTCTCTTCTCCTCTGGCAACCACCAGTTTGTTCTTTATATTTAAGAGTCTGGTTGTTTTTTTTTTTTAGATTTATTTATTTACTTGACAGAGATCACAAGTAGGCAGAGAGGCAGTCAGAGAGAGGGGAGGAAGCAGGCTCCCTGCTGAGCAGAGAGCCCGATCCGGGGCTCGATCCCAGGACCCTGAGATCATGACCTGAGCCAAAGGCAGAGGCTTTAACCTACTGAGCCACCCAGGCGCCCCAAGAGTCTGGTTTTTTTTTTTTTTTAATTTTTTTGGTCTCTTTTTTTCTTTCTTTTCCTTTCTTTTTTTTTTTTTTTTGCTTTGTTTCTTAAATTTTACATTTGAGTGAAATCATGTGGTATTTAGCTTTCTCTGACTTATTAGTATAATATTCTCTGTATCCACTTATGTTGTTGCAAATGGAAAGATTTCATTCTTTTTTATGGTTGTATAGTATTCATTGTATATATTATCACATCTTCTTTATCCATTCATTTATCAATGGACACTGAGTTTTTGTTTTTGTTTTTTTCTCATATCTTGGCTATTGTAAATAATGAAAAGATGTTCAACATCACTCTTCATCAGGAAAATGCAAATCAAAACCACAATGAGACATCACCTCAAACTCATCATGATGGCTAGAATAAAACACACAAGAAACAACAAGTGTTGGTGAGGATATGGAGAAGGAGGAACCCTCATGCTGTTGGTGGTAATGAAAACTGACTGATACAGCCACCGTGGAAAACAGTATGGAGGTCCCTCAAAAAATTTAAAATAGAGCTACCCTATGATTCAGTAATTCCACTACTGGATATTTACCCATGCTTTATTCTTAACCCAAAAGCCAGAATATTTTTTTTAAAATGTTAGTCAATCACTTATTCATGTCTGTCTTACCTTCAAGGCCTTCCAAAACCTCCCTACCCTGCTACCTTGTCTTACTCAGAATAAAAGCCAATGCCTAGTTAATGCCCTATAACATCCACCTTACTCTGGCTTCCTGTTCTCACTCTGACTTCATCATCTAGAACTTCTGTGCTCATGTACCCTCCTTGTTCTTTAGTTACACTCTGAGCATGCTACTACCTTACCACCTTCGTATTTCTTCTTTGTTCTACCCAGTACCCTCTTCCTTTGATACCCCCATGGCTCATTTCCTCACTTCAAGTCTATTTCTGTTCAAATGTTACTTTCTTATGGAGGCCTTTAAATATCTCTAAAAAAAATTCAGTTCTGTTTACTCCACTGGAAGATAAGCTCCATGAGGAAAAGACTTTTTTTTTTTTTCTGTGTTGTTCACAGTAGAATCCTCAGCAGTTCAAACAGCTATAAGAATTCAATACACACACATACACACATATATATCTTTGAATAAATAAATAACCTTTCCTTAAGTTCTTTCCTTTAATATCTAAATAACATATCTACTTTACTATGGGTATCTTGGAGCCCTTACCGTGTCTGAAGATCTAAAAGGGGATTTTAAATTTGCCTGCCATTTGCACCAGACTTGTTGCTTCTGATTCATGCTGTGGGCTCAGTTCCAATTACCTTAGATACTCTTGGTTCCACTGCTACCAGAATCTGTCCTCTGCTTGAACATGCTTAACTCATGCAAGGAGGCATCCCCATCACTTTCCTTCCCTAAGATGTCATGAATGTAGCTTTTTATGGATAATTTTAAGATGATTAAAGGTATTATATCACCAAACAGAAAATGGGTTAAAACCATTAATAGGCATAATAGTTAATAAAGCTTATTGGCCATTCTCTGCCTCAAATTATGCCTTTCTTGCTCTTGTGTGGAACTTCAGATATTTGTTCATATCTTTACAGTTCTTTGTAAAGAAAGAACTTAGATAGTTATCAAAGTATAAAACTTGGTACATTAAAATTTATAGATTATAAAAACTATTCAGTAGTTTAGACCCATTACTGCATCCATTTTGGATCCAGAGGACAAATTTGAACCATATAAACTTTTAATGCTCAGAGCTCTCATAAATAATTTTTTTCTTTGATATATAAGTTATGGATTTAGTTGTGAGATAATTAATCTTTGATATGTTTGTTTTATCCTCTTTCAATAAAGAAGCCTTTCTTTTTCCATCTCTCTAATCAAATTATCTTTACTGCTAAGCAGTTTTCTTTTTAACTGGTTAGCTTTGTTTTGTTAGTGGCCATGAAATTTAATGAAAATTAAATTTTGTATGTTGAATATTAAGCTTTAATGACCAGTTATTTTACTTTGTATATTTATAACGTGTTTGCCATTTATTCCACTGGGAGAAACACTAAAGTTGCCAGAAAAACATTTTAACATTTGAATTGCAAAAATAGGGAAGCTCTTACTCAAATTTCTTGTAATAGAAAATTTTTTGACATTCCCAAGAAGGAAATAACAGATTTCTTTAATATCTTGCAGTATACATATTAAGTGAAGATATTAACTGGTCCCTTTCATTGTTCAATGACATATATGTCATATATATGTGTGTGTGTATATATGTGTGTATATATATATCATATATATTAAAAAATACATAAATATCTACAAATCAGGCCATATCCAGGTAGAGAGTCAAAGGGTGAGGAAAAAAACCTGATGTTTATATCTTATGGTATTTGTTTGAACTGCTTTTGTTTTTTGAGATTTTATGTATTTATTTGAGAAAGAGAGAGAACAGGGCAGAGGGAGAAGCAGACTCTCCGATTCCCTGCTGAGCAGGGAGCCCAGACTGGGGACTTCCATGACCATTGTTGAATAGTGATTTTACTCAAAAGAAGCAGGGTGATGCTCTTCACAGTCTTTGTATTTTAATTTTTCAATAATATATATGCAGGACTTTATATTAATTAAAGATGACTCTAAAAGATAATTATTTCAATTTCTAAAATTTATTCTTATTTATTTTTTAATTCTAGTATATTAACCTACAGTGCTATATTAGTTTCATATATATAGTGAATTGTTGTATCCCTTGTACTTAGTGCAAAACTTAGAATACTATAGGCACTCAATTCATAATTATTGAATTAATGAATTGCATGGTCCAATTGAAAGAAGTTTGGCAGGTCATTGTTATCAATAAGAGTGCTATGGGCATCAAAAGCAGAATTTTAGAATATGAAAACTTCTCCAGGTTATTGAGAAATAATGTATTGTTAATTAAATTTTAGTTTTCTTGGCTCTGCCTTCTATATTTAATAACCATCATCTGAAGCTAATGATTACGTACATTAATTTATTCAGTAACTAATTAGTAACAACTTTATGCCAAATATTGTCCTAAGCACTGGGAATGAATGCAACAGTTAATAAAACAAAAATTATATTCCCTTATAAAATGAATAAATACCATTTTTCACTTATAGTACAATGGAGAAAATAAAGCTAAGGGAATGAAGTGTTACAGCATAAGAGCCAAGGCATACTTTTTACATTCTCTTCAGATAAAGACCTTCAGAAGTGCTAACATTTAGGCAAACCCTTAAGTAACTGATGGAGGAAACCATATGAATGTTGGGTGGCCTGCGGAGAGAGCCTGGCAAAAGGAACAGCAGTTGCAAATACCAAGAAGAGAACAATGCTTACTATGGGATTTGAAATCACAGCTAAATAATCCTTCTTCCCTTGCTCTAGTGCCTGTTCTCCCTCCACTTCTCTACTTTTTCCCAGCACTTATCCCCTTCTGACATCCAGTATAGTTTACTTATTGTGTTGGTGGTTTCTGCACTTCTTCCTGCTGCAGTGAAAGCTTTACAAAGAAGAGTGTCTGTCTGTTGTGTTCACCAGTGTATCCTAAATGCCTAAAATAGCATCCGACTCACAGTTGGTACTCAGTAGATCTTCACTGTGCCATATGAAATGATATTTGGGAGACTGCAGGATTGTGTGGTAGTGAACAGGATGTAGGGGTGCAGTGGCATGAATTGAGGACAGAGTGCCAGGATCAATAATTGGAGGACTTTTCTAAGACATGGAAGAAGCTTTGTGTTTTCTCCAAAGTGTGATAGGAAGCTTCTGGAGGGCTGAGAGTAAGAGCATGGAATGGCCTGATTCACATATTCGAAGATCTTACAGGCTGTTGTGTGGAAAACAATCCACATTATTCAGCAGCTCCCAGTTGTGTGGACAAGCATGCCAATGTGCTAATAACTCACCTGTTGGAGAGCTTAGTAAGGGCCCAAACTGAAGTATAGACTAATTGTGTGAGGATAGAAAGATTCTAGCCTGGTAAGACTTCCTAGATGAGAGGGCACTGTAGTTAGATTTTGAATATGAGTAAAAAAAATTCGGGTAACAGAAAACAATTGGGCAAGGGATAAATGCAACACAATCTTGGGGTAGAATAAAGAAATTTGGAAATTAGGTCTAGGATTCTGAGTACCGAGAAGGGACAATGACAGTAAATGCTTTAAATACATTATTTCACTTATTATTTTTTTTTTAACCAGATCCCATTGAGTCAAAACCTATTTTAATCTCCACTTCTCAGAAAACTGAGGCCCAGGGAAGCTTAGTCAAAGCTTTAATTCAACAGGAAAGAAGCTTGGAGATTTGAACTTGGATCTGTTTGACACTAGATCCCATGTACTACTGAGTTGGTGCTTTAACAATACAATCAAAATTCAAAGAATTATCCAGTTCCTTGCATCTAATCAGTTTAATCAAATTAATATTTATTTTGCATGACTAGGGCTGCTAATGTGTATAATGCTGTCGAAGGCACCATAATCATGTTACTGATTATGGGCCTTTTTATATTAAAGCAAAGCATTTATAATAAGAATGTCTGTCTTTGTTATGAAATGTTAATATTTATGTTCCTTTCATTTATTTATGTGTGGTGAATGTCAACTACAAGGCAGATAAATTGAAGAAATTAATGTATGCCCATAATTTATCATGACATAATACGCTCTTAATTCTGTGTCTGCATGGCCTTGTAATCAACAAGCTGAAAAACTGTGACTTAGTCATAGTCATTTAGATATCTACAATTCCAGCTAGGAGGTTGTAGTGATCCAGGACATAATAATAACTTTTAATATTCACATTCATTTAAAACGAAGTTTTGCTAAGGTTATTCCCTAGGTGGTGTTTAAATTTTTCATTCCTTATTTAGTTATTGGACTGAAGACTATACTGATAACACATACCTGGTCACAGCACCTGGCCTTAAAATAGAGATGGAACATTAAAAATGTGTCTGTTGGCCATCTGGATATCTTCTTTGCAGAAATGTCTGTTCATGTCCTCTGCCCATTT
The DNA here is from genome assembly GCF_922984935.1 of Meles meles. Taxonomy (NCBI): domain Eukaryota; kingdom Metazoa; phylum Chordata; class Mammalia; order Carnivora; family Mustelidae; genus Meles; species Meles meles. Next base: position 37,461,247 of record NC_060072.1, read on the forward strand.
AAAAATGGAATTTAATGCAGAAAAGGTGAAAAGAGAAGCTTCTCAAAGAAGAAATACTAGCCAGTGGCTTTGAGGATAAAAACACAGCAGATCAGTATTTCTGGATCTTGTTCACATTATAGCACAAATAGGAAATTGTAATATTTTTACATTACATTAATATAGACAGAGGAGGATGCTTAAGGCTCATATAGAATACTTCAGGTGCTGTGGAAATCCCGGGATCTGACAAGTCACCCTGAAGCTGAGAGACTGCTGTCTCAGTACACCTGTAATCTGTTTTCAACACACTGGCTGGGAAGCGCTGTCCTACTTAGCTTAGAATGATTCATGATATGACCAAGAAAATCAGGACAGTTTTATCTTTCTTATGTTCAGTTTGATTATAATAATAATAATTAAAAAAAAAGAATTCCATTATATCAGCTATCCCTTAATCCTGTTTGCACATTGCACAAATCCTGGGGAGATTTAGAAAAATACTACTTTGGCATCCTTAAACTAATTAAATAAAAAAAATCACTAGTGGTGAGGCCCAAACATTGGTATTTAAAACACCATAGGGGACTAAGATGCAGAATATTATACTGTACTAGACGATTGCTAGTGTCTTCTCTGTCTCTAATCAGCTAGGATTTTAAGTGGTGTTAGAAGATAGTCTCTAGCAAACTAAGTTTGGGGAGGCCTGTGAATATGTGGATGCTATACAGGGACAATTAAGGAACACCCACAAAAGAGACCATCTCTTAGAAAAGAGAGTGCAAGACACAGCTCGTGATGCCTAAAAAGATCCCCATAGACTCAAAATTGCCAGGAAGCTTCCCTTTCTCCTTGTGACAAAATTCAAGTGGAAGCATCAGTCTCAGACTTTGAGATGAGAGAAAAAGAAATAAGGAGAGGGCAAACACTTGTGAGATTGTAAGGAAAGGAACTTCAGTATAAAACGACTCACTGTTGATCTGCTGCAAGTGAGTGAGCAGGCAGTGAAGAGAGGCCTCAGCAGATTGGAGAAAAGTTTATTGGACTGCTGTGAAAAGAATATGGGGGTGATGAGGGCCCAGGCGGTATGGAGGGCACTGCTAAGGTTGAGGATGGCAAGCTGGCCGGGGCATCAATTATCTGATCAGTTTGTAGCAGAGAAGCTGGACAATTGGATTAGTACAACTATTTACCGAATGGGTCAAACAAAAGTATATTAAGAAATAGGGTGAATGTATTGGCAAGGCAATGAAAGATACAATAGACCGTGGATTCTTAGGTATGGAGAGAGTGAAAATAGGAATTGGCTGATAGATTGGACAAAACTTGGTCAGATATTTATTTTCATGATGCCCAAGAAAAAAATATAGTGAATGAAAAAAGAGGACATGAGAATGGGAGAAAGGAGAGTCATGTTCCCTTCTCTCCAGGTGTTAGGACTCCCATTAGAGTAATACTTCTGGCCTAACTTGTACTTCCCTGGAAAGAAAGGGTTTCCATCATAGATGAGTTTGATAGAATGAACTGGACATGTGTAACTCATCCCTTCTGTCCCTTCTGTTACCAATCTGTGGAACTGCCTCCTCCAGAGAGTGTGCATTCTAAACTACTTTCTCTCATGATGTAAAAACTCTAGATTCTAACAACCCACCCATTCATAGCCAAATTCATCCCTTTAATTGAGGGAGTTAAAATCAAATGATTTGTTTGCATAGACAAGCTATGTTCTTTAGTATAGGTATGTTTTAATATTCTCTCTCTATTTTACATGACAGCTTCATACCATTTCCTCACTTCAGACATTCAATACTCCCTCCCCTAACCCGACTGTCAGCTGATGTCTCAGCTTCCTCAGTTCCTGAGCACTTATGTAAACTCCCAGCACAATAATTACCAGCAAGGGAATCCACATGCTCTGCCTCACCACCTGTTCTCAAAGATGGTGTTCCCTTCTCTCTAAAGTCAGTGTCTTCCTTTTCAGATTCTATCTCCTTTCACCAACTGAAGCACCCTGCTCCAGAAATTCATCCCTTTCCAGGCTACATCATAATTTTTCACCTTATACTAGCCCCTCTCCCTTAAGCACAACTTGTTCTTATTGATCTCCCTCCTTTCCTTATTACCACCCCATTTCCTTGGTTCCCTTTGCAACAATATGCTTTCAAAGTATTGTATAAACACACTGTCTCCAATTCTTCTGTTTCATTGTAAATTTACACCAGTGAGGCTTTTCGTGTGCCATGCATTCCCCTTCCTTTCCAGCCCTGGTCCTGGACACCAAGAATTTGATGTGCTGGAAGAACCATATTGTCACTTATGAACTCCTTTTCAAGGAGGGAATCATGGTGGCCAAGAAGGATGTCCACACACCTAAAAACCCTGACCTGTTAGAAAAGAATGTGTCCAATCTTCAAGTCATAAATGTCATGCAGTTTCTTGAATCATGGGTCCATAAAGGAACAGCTTGCCTGGGCATTTCTACTGGGAGTTTACCAAGGAAGGTACCCAGTATCTCCGTGATTACCTCCACCTGCCACCGCAGATTGTGCTTGCCACTCTTGTACCACAGCCATTCTGACACTGGCGAGCCACAGCCCAAAGGTGTGGAAGGAGAGCAGCGTGTAAGAATCACACAAGGGGAAGCTGACAGAGACACCTACGGATCAAGCACTATGCCCCTTGGTGTGAACAAGAGAGCTGAGGCTGGGGCTGTGTGGGTAACCGAATTCTGGTTAGAGGAAGATTTGGTCATAGATGTGATCAGCCACTTCAGTAAAGTTGGAGGAGATTGTTTTTCTGTTGGATAAATCCATAGCCAGAAAAAAAAAAAAAAATAGGCTTTTCTCCCAACCACCTGCTAAAACCAACCTCCACATTGCTAAATCTAGTGGCCAGTGCTCAGTCCTTGTCTTAACTGATCTCTCAGCAGCATTTGATACACATGATCACTCTTGCCTACTTGATTCGTGTCAATCTCTAGGCTTCAGGGCACATCCCTCTCTTGGTCTCTCTCCACCCTGCTTCACTGATTTGTTCGTATTCATTCTCCTTTGCTGGCTCAGGACTCCTATTGTTGGAGTGCACCAAGGCTTGGGTTTGGACCACTTCTCTTGTCTATTCACTTCCTGATGACTTCATTCCACTTTTTTGGTTTTCTGTCTGCATGCTAATGTGGTCTCCAGATTTGTATATCCAACTGCCAACATGACATCTCTGTTTAGATGACTAATAGAAACCTCAAACTCAACATGCGCAAAATTGAGTGATTGAGTTTTTCCCAAACCTGCTTCTTTCACAGCCTTCTCCATCTCATTTAGTGGCAATTTCATCCTTTCACTGCTCAGGCCAAAGACCTTGTAGTTGTTCTGGATTACTTTTTGTCTTTCACAATCCACATCTGATTCATCAGGAAAATCTGAATACTTCCATAGAATTAGAATAGTTCATCAGATAGACAATCATCAAAGAATTCTTTGATATATGAAATCAATTAGGAATTTATTAATTCCCTTTTCATATTCTGTACGGAATTAAAATCAGTGGCAGATCAAGCAGTAACAAGATGTAATTTTGATTTTTAGGGGGTTTTGTAATCAGCTAAATCTGGTTTCAAATGATACGACTTTTCCATTTGTCTAAGTGTGTTTTTAGACAAGTTATATTTCTCTAAGACTTTGTTTCCTTATATGTAACTGAGGAATAAATACCTCCTTCAGAGAATTTTATAACAGGCAACTCTGGCTTCCCTGTAATATCATTCAATAAATAGCAACTATTGAGCCCCTGTTCGTGCTCTTAATGAAAATAAAACAGGATAGTGATTGGCTTTGTCTTTCAAATGAAATTCTTGAAAAAAGTAAAATTAAGGAAAAATAAAGTACTTGCTACCATGGCAACTGAGGCAGTAGACAGTTTAAAGAATAAGAAATGATATTCTAAAGATTGCTTCAGTGTGCTTCACTGTTTTCACTCATTTTCCCTTTGTTTTTGTAATCTTGTAATCTTTGTAATCTTAAACATGGGATTGTGAGTGGAGTGTCCATCCATATAAATTGTTTTTGTTTAATGTTCTATTATTCCAAGATAGCTGTGATAACATTATCCTAAAAGCTCTTGCACAGAATTGATCACCGTCATGCTTCTTCTCTTCCTGTTATCCTATCAGTTAAACCTGTATCTTCTGAGATGGTATAAACAAAGTATATAAGATAAAGTGAACTATATGAAAGCACCAGGACATCTGCTTTGTTGGTTGGAACATACCTTTCTTCTTTCTCTTTAATGTGGTATTTCTCCCAATACTCTGTGAATGTGTGATGGAGATAAGTTTATCTGTATGTGCAGTTGAATGGGTGTATGCATGTAAGTTTACAGAGTTACCTTTTAAATCTATTTTTGAAACTGCTATTTTTTAAAAATCTATTTACTAAACCACTAGGCAGCAGCATTAATTAATACAAACAATATGGGTTGGTAGTTAGAATATATAGATTTATACATTCTCTTTTTGTTCATTTATTCACCAACAACTTGACTATTTTTTAAAAAATTTATTTATTTATTTGAGAGAGAGAGTGAGAGAGAGCATAAACAGGGGGAGGAACAGAGGGAGAGGGATGAGTAGACTCCATGCTAAGCATGGAGCACAACGTGGGGCTCATCCCCATGACCCTGAGATCATGACCTGAACCAAAATCAAGAGTCAGACACTTAATTGACTGAGTCAGCCAGGAGTCCCTTTACCAACAACTTGGCCGTTAATGGACCAAGCAATGCACTCAGCTCAAACTTTGAATGTTCAGTATACCACTTATTAACTGTACGAATCTGGGAATTAGAGTAAGCATTTTTGAGTTCTCAGGACTAGTCAGAATGAGATAATTACTATTAATATACCACTCATTAAAAGAGAGAAGCAAAGCAGCCAGAGGAAGATTTGTTTCAAGCATTTCCCAAATATTTATTGAATGCCTACTCTATGCCTTGCCTTGTGCTGGTTCTTGTTAGTGATAGACACGGAGTTCTATGTAAGACAACTTTTGCATAATAAGGACTCTTACTTCATCTCAGACTTTAGAAACTGATTTAAAAAAATAAAATAAAAATTTTATGTTAGTGACCAAGAATTTTTTTGTATCCTGATGCAGTAATTATGGTGTTAAGTAATAGAACACATATTTGGAAACTGGACAGTAAATAAAATAGAAAATATAGATTTATCCAGAGTGGAAATATTGGCCAGAAATCGCTAAGAATTTTGCCAATTTCTAGGGAAAAGTGAAACTTAATATCAAAAGTGTACTATGAGATAGAGCATGTAGGGCGTAACCACGTTTAAGTTCAATATGTAATAGTCTATATGTATTTCTCATGCCATAAAATGGACCCAATATTTCTCAACTCACATTATTTATGTTTATAAAAGCCAGAACTCAGAAACCCCTTCTGGTATTATAAAAACTTTAACTATGTGGGCCTCTGTTATTCACAGTGGTAGATGAAGAATTAATGTGCTATCATAGAACTTTAATGTGATTTTTTATAAAAATAGGCTAATGACATATATTTTATGAGGCTGACGCACTGCCTACTGCGCTAAGAAGGCACTATGACATATATTTTAGAACATGAGATAAATTTAACAAATTTAGTAAAATTATTGTGTCATAGAATTATAAGGTTCTAATCCATCAGTATTTTTCTGTTAAAAGAACAAAGCAAAACTCTAGCCTGAATTTCATACAACTTAATATTTTTAATTTAATTTAAGCATGAAGACGTGTATGGGCAATTATAATACATATAAGTATTTGTGAAAAATGCCATTCAAGCAAAGAGAAACCAAAGTACAAAGAAGAGTGAGTATGAAAAGAACCTACCATTTTAAAATTTTCTAATTTGAATTTTGAAGACAATATATATGTAGGTGTGTTTATACATGTATGTGTACATATGTATATCTATGTGTACATACATGTGTATGTATAATGCACACAAAAATGCATATATAGATATATCAACACATCTATATACATGCCTGTATCTAGATATATATAAAAATTTTATTAAAAAATTTATAAAAAATTTATATAAAATTAAAAAAAAAAACTCCAGTGTATTATCATCAAGATGTGGATTAAAGGCAAATTTAGTATTTTTATCTTTTTTTTTTTTTTTAAGATTTTACTTATTTATTTGACAGAGATCACGAGTAGGCAGAGAGAGAGAGGAGGAAGGAGGCTCCCCACTGAACAGAGAGCCCAATGCGGGGCTCGATCCCAGGACCCTGAGATCATGACCCGAGCCGAAGGCAGAGGCTTAACCCACTGAGCCACCCAGGCGCCCCATCTTGTTTTAAATAGAACTTGTAAATTTCAGTATGCTTGATTTGTGTTTATTTCTTTAGTCTGACTGACTGCAAATCTCGAGGAATCACAAAGGATTCTAAATATGGTCTTTATTTGAGACTCCCTCAATGAATGGTTAGATAGCTAAGAAATATCTTCTGAACTCAGAAGAAAGTCTTTGAGGTATTAGAAGTTTTGTTTTGTTTGTTGTTTTCTAATTGGGATCCTGCATTGTGAGATCTCACAGCTAGAACTGATTATGCTTCTTGAGTGGAGTATCTCATTGGCTTGCTACAGATGCATTGTGTCCTCTCACTTCACCTGCCCTTCATCTCTATTTTAACTGTAACATGTGTCTGGTACTTCACTACCCCTCAGTAAAAAATTTGTTGAATAAATGAATGAATAAATGAATGAGTGAACAAACCCTACTAACTTGTGTACAACCAGCTATGACTGTCAGGAAGGAGACTCAGAGACAGGGTGTAAAAGTAAACTTAAGAGTGTTGGCTCTCTACATAGGATCATCTTTTCTGAATCTTGTAGAAGTCATGATGTGAAGAGAAGGAAGCAGATATAGTTTGAAGTGCATACATACAAATATATATTTAGTAGATAGATAAGATAGATAATCTAGCTGGCAGTGTGTACCTAACTAGCTTCCACATGCCATCCATATGGATCACTGGGATGTATTGCCCATCTGGACTGCTAATTTCACTCCATCTGGCATGACTTCTAACTAAATGCTTGGCTAGAAAATGCTTTGTTATCCTATAGTGTGATGGTGTAAATTGTAGTGATATCTCTCCTCCTTGTCCTTCTCCTCCTCCTCCTTTTTCTCCTCTCCTCCTTCCTCCTTCCATTTCTCTCTTTCTCTATCCTTACTCATTTTTGTCCAATATGGCATTTTCCCCTCTGAGCGTTTATCAGGAACTAAGAGCAAATGAACAGCTCTTTCAGTATATTTCTTTATTCTTCAAATTCTTATCACTCTAACAAATTTTCAAGTTTCTTATCCAATACATATAAATGAACAAAAGAAGAGATGTATTGAATTGCTTGTCTTGAAGCAGAATATATCTAACAGTTATTTGTTTAAAAAGTTATATTGATGGGCTATAAAAAAATCTGAGCTGCAGGTCATGATCCCAGGATCCTGGGATCGAGCCCCGCATCGGGCTCTCTGCTTGGCAGGGGGCCTGCTTCCTCCTCCTCCTCTCTCTCTCTCTCTACGCCTGCCTCTCTCCCTACTTGTGATCTCTATCTGTCAAATAAATAAATAAAATTAAAAAAAAAAATCTGAGCTGAATCTTCCTGATAACATATGAAATAGTAGGCTCTAAAGTATTTTTTTGAAGTTTTTATAAAATCAAACTGATAACATATATTTCAGAAAGCTTAGGAGTAATTATTCTCAGAGGCCAAGGGGTATATTAAATGACTTCTGGGAATCTTCTCTGTAAGTTTATTAAGAACAAGAGTCTGGCTTCAGGATTTTATTTTACCCATTTTTAAGAAAGTGTAATTGAGTTATCCTTTTACTTTTTCATCTTCGATTTGTTTCTGTAAAAATTCAAGTGGTTGAGATAGCTGGACTTAAACTTTCTAGAGTTCATATTCTTAATTTACCTCTCCTGAGAAAAGATATACCTTGAGAGATTTTGGGGGTGGTCTGTGTGTAGTAACTGAAATGGACATATTATTTACTCTTTATATGGTTGATAGACATTGCCCATAATCTAATGACTGCTACCATAAGCCTATTAAATTTTGTTTCACATAGTAATACTGTACTCTATAGTTTTACTTTCAAGTTAATACTTAAAATAGTCTTATAAATTGAACTCAGTCAAACTAAGAATGAAGTTTCTTGACAAGCCAAAAAATCTTGAAAAGCTCTTTGGGAAACTTAAGAAAGATGTCAAAATATACTAACCAAAAGTATGAAAATATGTCTCTACATTTCATATATTTTTTCAGAGAAGAATGTTCTAACTTTACTTGATTTCAGAGAAATAGGGTGTTAACCAGATTAAGTCTCTTTACTAATTTCACTTGAGAAAATGTTTATATATGAAAACACACATGTAACACAGTTACCTCATATGCCCTGAAATGTTTTCAGCCATATTTCCCAAAACATTCCATGACATCTTGTATCTTTTCATGCTTTGAACCTTCTCTTCAGAAAGTCTTCAACCTCCTGCTCTTGCTAGGGTCACTTTGATATATCCCTTGAGTTAGGTTGCTTTTCAGATGAACACAACTCCTTTACGTTAAGTCAGTCATTAGCACTTATTAAACTACATTTCAGTTGTCTTGGTAGTTGACAACCTTTTACTAGTTGATGTCCTTCCCACCAAATTTAAAGTTCCTTTTAGGACAGAGACTGGATCTTTTATAATTATTACTCTGTGGCCTAGAAATTGTGCCAGACTTCTATAGCAACAATGGAAAAGGCAAGATTCTGTATCCTTTCAGTTTTCAGACCTGGGCACCACCTTCACTACTGCCACCAGGCAGAGAAAGAAAGTTGAGTTGTCTTCAAATAAACCCTCAGAACAATGACATACTGTCATTATCATAAATAGCCCATTGTATATATTTTGACAATTTCTGCAACATTTAGAGTAACCACTGTATTTAAAATATTTATATATTAATATTGTTTCTCCTTCCAGCTTCTTTCAACATTAATTCATACTGCCTTCTTTCCCTTCTCCACACAAAAATTATAGAAAAGAAAAACTTGTACTCTGCTTGGCCAAAAGCTTCAGAATTCCTTACTTTAGAAAAGATGCAAATTCAGCAAATATATGAGATAATACCAGGAAGATGGAATAGTATACCAGAAATATTTGATTTATTGGCCTCTCTAAATAATAAGAAATCTAGTGAATCGTCTGGTCTGTATTATATCAGAACCATTTAACAGATAAGCATAAAACACATGGAGATTATTTGCACCATAATAATCCATTTGGCAAAAAAAAAAAAAAAATTCCTTTATAGCCTGTGTTCTCAAGAGCCTTCACAGTTGTTTTTGAGACATTATTTCCACTAACAGCTCTTGGAGGAGCATGACTTACATGGCCCCATTAACCATAGGAGGAAATGTGATCCCAACATATATCTTTGAGTTGGAAAAAATAAAAAAATGTTTACATAGATCACTGATTACCAAAGCCAGTATGTGTATTTATTTGTTTTATTTAATTTGAGAATCAATGAATCCCATGCAGGCTAAAAAACCAGAAGGGAACAAAAAAGATTATTTTGAAAAATATAGTAATATGGCTGCTTAAGTAATCATGAAATAATAAAACGTGACTTCTCAACTTAAATTGCAGTGGTAGAGTTATAGTTAAGATGACTAATGGTTTTAGCAAATAGGTAATTCATACAGGAGAAAAAAAATCTGTAAAAACAAAGTAGTCATTTGAGTGCTCAAAAAGCAAATGGATGGGAGCACACCAAAGGGAACTAGGAGCCAATGTGAAGGAGCTCTCTGTGGCCAAAACTGGGACAATTTGAGTATCAAAATAAGTTACATTGTATTATAACCGCAAGTGTAAAATAAATATACATGAGCCCATCTGATACAAGCAAATGGTTGAAAAAATAACAGTAGATGAGGCAAATCTTCTCTACAGAAGAATTCATTTAATACATATAAACACTACCCTCCTCCACAAAGTAAAGCTTAATTTCACCACTTTCTCTCACCTCTTTGAGGATGTACTAAACTTAGTGGCCAACTTCCAATGGATAGAGTATGGAAAGGAAAAATAGTAACTTTACAGTAGGGAAACCTGGCAAACACCACCTTGCCAAGTGATGGTTAGTATTGTATGTGGATATCATGTACTCCCATAATGATGTCATGAGGTGACTTCATTAATATCATATGATGAGGACACTTGACCCCTGTGGTATTCTTACATACAGCCCATAGCCTGAGTCTAATCATGAGGGAAACATCAAATAAAATTAATCTAGGCATCAGAGCAGGATAGCCTAGGGGATACTTGGCCAGTACTTGATGGTCTTCTAAAGACTTTGAAGATCATGAAAAACTAGGACAAGCTGAGACAGTGTCACAGACCAGAGGAACTGGGGAGACATGGAAACTAAGTAAACATGATAACATGATACCCTGGATTGGTACTTAGAAGAGAAAAGAGACATTAACGGAAAGACTAGTGAAATCCAAGTGAAGTCTGGAGTTTATTTGATAATAATATGCCAATATCAGTTATTCTGTTTTGACAAATGCACCATAATAATGTAAGATGTTAGCAGGGAGATTGGGCGAGGGATATATGGGAACTCTCTGTACTAGCTCTCCAAGTTTTCCATAAATTTAAAATTATTCTCAAATTAAACATTTGTTTAAGACTTATCTTCTGGTTTATTTAGCAGTTTGCTGGGTAAATAACTACCTACTTGCTGAATTTGCCAGAATGTGGGACTTCTATCTAAGGAATCAAGAATCATTTTTCTCCTCATTGATATTATAAATCTGAGTCATAATTGGAATAAAGATATAAATGAATAATAAGTTTTGAGAGCCTATTACCATCATATTCTTTTTATAGGCTTCCGGTTCAAAGCAGGTGGTTCCTGGTTCTTAATTATGTGTAACTATGCCATCTTTGGTACATTCACAAAGACACTGCTTTTGGCTCATTCTCATCTCTGTTCTCCTGAAGTCTCCACCTTTGAACCATGTGTAAATGGAGCATTTATTTTTACTTCTAAAAAGTGTAAAGTCATCTGAATATGATCTTTTATACAGACTGAATACTTTGTGTTAAAAGACATAAAAAATGAACATGATTTGCAGTGTAGTCTAGATCTTTGCAGTTAGTGTTTTTAGATACTGAGTTAAAAATCTTCATGTATCTAAAAGATTTTTTAATTTCTTGTTTTTTATATAAGAGAGATGTTTTGATTTTTGAAAAACAAGTGTATTGGACTTCCTTATGAAACTTACTGAATTTTTGAGTTAAATGAGGGAAGGAGAGTAATAATTATGCCCATGTTGTGATGTTCTTTAAGAGTTCAGAAAAGTAGAAATATTTAATGCATCTTACTTGATAATGTTCCTAATATTAAATAGCTTTACTGAATCGTATGTCTGGAGCCTCAGTGTTCTACCCAGCTATAATATGCTTTGATCTATAAATGTAAAAAGAACTCTTTGTTTTAAATGAAAAGGATTTGTACAAAAGTCTAAAATCTTGTGAAAACACTAGGAGTAACAAAGAGATTTGGAAACATACAGAAATACGAGTGATAGAACAAGAATTTGGTCCTAAATACGGCTTTAAACAGCATAGGAAACATGCTTCAGGTTAGTCAGAAGAGGTCCTCTGAATTACACTGTGCACGCTTCCCTGAAATGAAACTGTATGTTATTGGTTAACCAGGATATTTAGCATAATCACTCTGCTAGACTGTGGTGGAGGGAGGTGATTATCACTGAGAACAGATGGGCAGGTCCACAGCACTGCCAGATTCTGCACAAGCTCCATTTATTGTTGGTTCTTGCTTTCTCCCTTCTGTGTTTTAATTTAAAAAAAAAAAAAACAAAACATTATATGTTTTAAAGAACTAGCTGCACAAAAGGTCAGTGGCTGATAATCTTTCAGCTTAGATTTCAGACGCAGGAGAAAGAATCAAAATGCTGTCACTGTGTATCTATGAAGGATGGGGCAGATTTCATTTTACCCTCTAGCCTCCCTCAATGCATGCACGGATTTATCTGTACGCTAAGCTCTCTGCTCTGCATCTGTAGCTCCTTGTGGATTATATTGTCTCTGTGATCAGAAATGATTTTCTCGGATATGAACACCGTTTCTGGCTCCCCTAAAGTGCATCCTCCTAATGGGACCCGGTTTTACACTTTTCAAGTAAGTGTATTTTAAATGGCTTCACTACTTAGGAAGTTAATGTATAGTCAAACTTCCAATAAAGGGAAATAGAAGCAAAGGAAAACGGCAAAGTGTGAAAGTGTTAAAGAGGATGTAGGAAATGGATAATGTGCATGTCAGTTTAATCTATTTTTTTAAAATATGGAAATAAGGTGGCATTAGGATTCTCTGAATTCAAGCAATATAATAATGAACACTTAATTTTCACAGGGATTTTATAATTTGCTACTGTATCATCTTTGAGGGTTTATGAGATGTGTGTCCTGATATTGTTATTTATGGCTATCATATGGTGGACATTACAGAGTTACTTCTCTTATATATCACAGGGAGACTAGAACCAAGGGACATATTATGGAACTTTGAGAACTGTCTCCTCTGGGCTTAGAAAAATTTCATACATACTTTAACAGAATTTCTATTATTTAATTTTGTTATACATGCAGTATATAAGTAATCACTAATACAAGAGGCTTAAATACCACATTTAGTATGCTTTACAATTTGAGATAAAGTAGAAACTCATTAAGATGGAAGATTTGGTGTTATCAAAAAGTCAGAATGATTTATAATATAAATATAAACGTGAGTTACAAGCTGTTACCTACTAAATGTGTTTCGGTTCCCTGTGAATAAATCAGCCATCGATCTAGAAAATGGTTAAGTCTAAACTAAATTAGATTCTTCCTCATTTTTCTCCTCAAACTGCATCTTTTAGTACTAAGGTTTACTTTGTAATTCAGTCATATCATCATTACATGAAAAGGGAAAATGAACCTTCTTCTCTCTGTGTGTTTTACTTTATGTGAAAAGAAACAGCCTAGCACTTATTTATTTTAGCTATATAGTTATAATGGTCTGAAAAAAATATACATAAAGATCTAGAGAATTCATACAGTAGAGGTAGTTAGAATTCATTTAAAAGAGAGCTCTGAATAAATGCACATCTGATTTATTAATGTCTTTTGCCTTTGCAAACTATAAGCAGCAAATATAATTACTCCATCTCTCTCCCCTTTTCTACTTCTATTTTTAATCCTGTTGCCTCTCCTGCTTTACACCGATGTCTACTGATAGTGCAAGTCTGTGCTGTTACAGAATATATTCACTTCCCAGTGGTGATCTGCTTATTGTGGCAGTGACTCAAAATGCAAGTGCCCTGGGGCTGTTCTGCAGAATTATTACTTTTTTTTTTCTCCTCCGTACACTGAGATATAAACACTCTTTACAATATCCTGTAGTCTGGCTCTTTGGGGCAGCTTTTGACATTAGATATTCTAGTTCAGTCTCTTGAAGTTTAAGGGTCAGTAAATTCCATATTCTCAGTCATGACACAGGCTTTTTACAATTCCTTCAGTAAAGATCTTGCTGACACCTTTCCTGGCAGGTGATTGTCTTTAAAAACACAGTGGAATGATTTTTAAACATGTTTTTGTTGCTAATGTTATAATGATTCGTGTAAAAACTAGGAATTTGGTAAAATAGAAATGTTGATAAATATGAACTCTATTCCACATTTTGAATTCATGAAGTGATATTTGATCCTGACATTTATGATGACAGGCAATGGGTATTTAACTTTTTGTTGCTATTGTTTGTTTTTGTTTGTGGTAGAAGAGAAGGAAGAAAAACAAGATAGTTTTTAAAGCATGGAAGGTAAAGATTTATAAAAGTTGACTCTTGGCTTTTATTTTCAAAGAGCAGAATTGAACATGATTATTTTTCTTCTTTATATCTGTTAACCTATTTTAAGGCAATATGTTTTCTTTGGTTGAAATACTGTTATAAGAAATGAGATGCTGTAGAAGTAATAGACCATTTCTCAAAAAAAAATGTGTCTTTGAAAATGATGAGTTAAATTTTCAAAAGTGGTTCTCATTATGGAATGACATAAATGCATCTCAGAAATGATTCTTCATCAAGGAGCTGAGATTTTAATGCTTACTTTCTTAAAATTATTTTAGCACAAAAGTTAACATATGCAAAAACATTTAAGATAGCTTAGCATGAATAATATTGAGTTTCTGTTCCATCTTCTTATTAAATGTTCAAGCTATCCTGTCATTTTCGTTGAAATTTACATTACCGAATTTTAAGAGTAAGAATTAAAATGTATTTCACATGAACAGTTCAAAGGTAACAAGGCAACAAATAAGCTGAAGGATATTTTAATTGTAAGACTTTCATTGCATTTTAATTTATTCAAATGTATTCATACTTGCACATACACATGCAAATATGGTTTTTGTATAGACTATCTAACACTTAAATTAATTTCCTTATATGTGAGATCTCATTTCTTTATTCCTATGCATATACGTGTATCTGCCTTTTCTTTTTTTTTTTTTTTTTTTTTTTTTTGATTCAGTCGTTCCTGGATCCTGGTTGATGCCAAAATTCAATCTGCACTATATGTTTAGTGAATTATTTATCACCAAAAATCAAGTTCTAGAATGTAGTTGCCCAGGCAAAAATTGAGATTAAATGCTACTATAGGAGAAAAAATTGATTAACATGTTTGTATGCATCAGAACTGCCAATTTATGGTGCTCAAATGTGTATAAATGGGAAAGCTTCTTTAAAACAAAATTAAATAGATATACTATACATATGAATGTAGTAAATTCTTCTTAATTTTATGTCCATAAAAATGATGCCGCAATATCATTTCACTTATATTTTTGCAAATAAAGCCATCTATATGCTTTATTAAATCTCTAGATTGGCTAATCATGACTTAATGTGTGAATACTCCCAGAGGTATTGGTGTCTAGCACACTACCCCTCATTTCCTAGAGATTTTAACTGTCTTCACCTAGTAGTTTTCAGACTGTATCTGCACAGCCCTGAAGTTTCATGAGAGTTTGTCAGTAGTTGCTAGAGACAGTAGGGAAGATACACCCTGAGGCTCTTAATGTTTCCTGATTCCATATTAACTAGTTTTATTCATTGGAGCTCTATGCAAGTTTTATGAACAATAAAGCAAATGGCATGGTGTTATCTGAAACAGAACAAAATAAAGGTTGCAAACTGCTCCCTCCAACCAAAGGAATTTATTTTTAATGGGAACAACTTTGTCTATTGAATTCACAGAGGAGTTATTTCTGTTTAGAATACATTTCTTTGCCATTTACTCCTAGCATCAATAACATTAACTGCCAGGACTGTATGAATAACTGACTTTGTTGCTCCTGGGACCCACGGAAAAGAAAATATGGCAACATAATAATCACTGTTTTTATGTTTAAAATACTTCAGGTATCCCCTGTCCTTAAAGGATAAAGTTCATCTCTCTTGCTTGGCATAAAAACTCTTCATGGTCTGGAGCACATGTGACATACTGCTTTACTTGTTTTGCTTTCCCAGAATGTTGTCTGTATGCTTCTGCTGTCTTTGCCTCTTCACTCAACCTGCCCATTGGTCAGTTTTGTTTTGTTTTGTTTCTTAACTTGAAGACCCATCTCAAATGCCATCTCCTCTGTGATCCTTTACTCAGACACCTCATTTCTGCAGGCTGTATGAAGTGTCTTCTCTTTGCTCCTTTGCCTGTCTGTCCCATTGCTTGAAGCCCTTATCATGCTTTGTTTTAGTCCCCAAGAACATTTTTTATTAATCTATGTCCTTAGCACATTGTGGATATTGCCAATATCTCTGTTTAATAAGCTGGGGGATATAGGAGATAGCTAAATGGTTAAAATGTGAAAATTTAAAACAATCAGCAACAAATATTTTTTTCAGACTACACAGTTGGTGAGGCCTAACTAGGTATTATTAAAGAAAATATCTAAAGATAGATAAAGGTCAATTTAATACTAGGCTTTTTGTACTGCTGTTGGATTCTTCAAAATCAATGATGGATACATGAGTAATCAAGGAAAATCTTTAATTTTATTATTTTTAAAATGTGTTTTTATGGCAGCTAGACAAAATCTCTTTGAGATATTTTTTCTTTATATCTCTTTTGCATTCCTTACTTAGAGTTTTTCATATTTTATCAAGAGAGTTAAAATTTGAGTAGTATCTATATTTCCCATTCAGCAGATAGGATTAGCACCTGAAATATATAGAACACTAAAGGGCAAACTGAACATCTCAATTGCATGAAGAATTTCACTCAAAAGGTATTACTGGTACGTAGTATGGGGCCTCATATCTTTGTTATCAAATGAAGTTGAGGTAATTCTGGCTTTTTAGCAAAGAACTAGATCTTTAAAATATTCTATCCTTTTGGTACTACCTAGGAGTCCACTGTTATTTTTCTGTTATTTGGAGTACATTCTATTGATAATTTTGAAATGCACTGAAAGTATCTAGCAGAATTCTTGGTACATGTTAGATGTTTAAAAAAAAATAAAAAAGAAATGAAGGAAAATTAGCCTTAAAGAGAAAAGAAATACAGACCCTGTGGCTCTAGGATGACATGGTAATATAGGGAGAGGTCCCCAGACAAATGAGAGAATTGAGATTTTTCTCTGGTATCCAGTTGTATGCAGTTATGATTGTGAGTGGCAGAGATATGTAAGAGATGCTTCAAGCAGTAGACCAGCACATTCAAAGGTACCAACTGGTGTGTGGGAAAGGCAGAGTTTAGTATAACTGGAACATAAACTGAAGATAAGAAATGGTTAAAAGTGAAGTGTGCAAACTCTAAAATAAAAGATAAATTTGCATGTTATCCTCAGGGATCTTGGACTTGGTATTTAGGGATTTTTCAGAGAGAATTGACAGGCTTGGATTTGCTGTTTAGTTAGACTATTGGATTGTGCCTTGGTTTGGTGATAGGACTAAAGCAGAGAGAACAATTAAGTAGCTTTCAAAAAAATTCAGACGAATTTTTATGATTTCCGTGCATTATAGCTAAAAACAAACAAAAGACTGGTACTCAAACTGACCAAAAAAAAAAACCCAACCCTGGTGCTCACAAAAGGTTTTCAAAGAGTTGTTAATAATGCAGAGTAAATAATGAAGTTTCTGTCTGAATTCGAGATTATGGAACCTCAAAGCCTATGCTCTCCCCTATTTTCTGCTGCCTGTAGTGTTGATGATTAAATATATTAGCGAAAGTATTCCAAGCCTAGGATTTCCAACCTCAATGATCTATTGATTTATAAATATAGAAGAATGTGCTCCACCACTTCAAAACAATGTACTGCTGCCTCATTGCGTTGTTTAATTTAAGGCTTTTATTTGGTTCCCTCTCCTTATTTTATCTTTATTGACACAACATCCTCCTAATTGGAAAGATATTTTTATAGTAACCAAATTGTTAATAAACTTACATCTTGGAATTGCACTGGAAAACAAAAAGAGAAATTGAGGGGAAAAGCTCTCCTAAATACACACTTGTGTTGGCTTAAGAATGCTCTGTACATCAGTGAGACCAGCCAAGGGAATCAGTGAATAGCCCTTGGAGCTTCACATAGGAAATCCTAACTCTTGGACCTGCAGAGGTTTCTGCTTAATGGAAATATGGTGGACTATATGTTTTGTGAGACCAGGAACTGTGTCCTTCTTTTCACTGTTAAATCATTAGTATCAAGCAGAGTGCCTGGCATACAGCCATGATTAGCAAATAGATATTGAATTAATTTGCATATTGAAAGGAAGAATGTCTTGCTCCTCCTCATCATATAGGCATTAGTGATATTCTGATACAGAATGACCTCCTCATAGGAACACATAGATGCTTGTAAGATTCCCAGGCTGAGGTCCACAAATGTATTTGTATATAAATGTATATTTAGCTAAAATAGCTACATTTTTCAGGTGATGTCTGGAGGGGAGGGCAACTGGAAGTAGGGAAATGATTCAGGGTGTTCCTGAGATACGCATTTCGCACACCAAGTACAGTGTCCGGTAGTTAGGAAGGGCCCCAAGACCAGCAGCTACAACAGCAGGAGCAGTAGAGTTGGGGTCTGGGAACCACACTGGAGGTGGCAAGGATGAGCCAAGAGAAGTTAAGCATGAGGGAAAAACTAGTAAGAGATAACATTCAAAAGAATTTATTAACTTACCAAATATAGGACACAAAAGAGGATAAGGCAAGATTACCTTGAAAATTTCTAATGAGGGAGCGAGGGAAATGGAGGAGGAACAGTTTTGAAAAATAATATATTTGTTTCAGTTTTGGACAGATTGAGTAGACCAGTTGGAAACACAAGCTGGGTTCTCAGGAGAGAGGTCTGAGAAGTAGACATAAATGTGGGAGGCATCTGCTTACAGTGGAGGGGCAGCTGTGGAAATGGATGAGATGACCTTGGCAAAGAATGAAGAGAGTGGGGCAGATGGGGCAGGACACAAAATCCTTGGACACTTTCAATCAGTTTGAGTTATGTGTGCTTGGTTTATTTCATAAACATGTTTTGGAAGCTTTTTCCTTATCGAACCTCTCGAATATCACCCTTGAACCTAATTCAAGTTAGAATTTTTGTGTTTGCTCTCTATTGTAAATGCATTTTGATAGCTAACATTCCCTTCAAACCCCCTCCTTGAATGTCATCCCTGAACCTTAATCTGAGTTAAATCCTCCTCTTCATACATTTCCATAAAGTAATTAATGTATGTCTGTTGTACCATTTATTATACTGCTTGTAGTTTTTCACGTATCTCTAAGAATGGTCTGTAAACGCCTGGAGAGCATAAGATGTATTTTACTTAACTATTTATATATATATATATATATATATTTTTTTTTTTTAGGTTTTAAAAAATTTATTATTTTTATTGACAGCCTAATGTCTGTCAAACAGTTGTTGTCTATATATTTTGAATGAATGAATGAATTCATGTTTAAGTTGAGACTGCTCCAAATTAATTCTCATCTGTTAATTCATGAAATCATTTAACACACCTTGTTGACAATTCCCATTATGCCAAACTTTAATAATGGTGAGCAAAACACCTAGTTTCTGCACTTAAAAATCTTGGAATTGCCGCAAGTTATCCAAAAGCCATGGTAGTACACTATTTGGTGCCCTAAAGTAGAGGGACAAAAATGCTTTGACTTGAGAGGTACATAGAGATAGAATTGTTATGACTTGTAAATTTAATTAAATAATTTTATTTCCAAATCTACTTTTAGTTTTAGTTCATGGTTAACTTTTCCAGTGTTACCATATTGGTAGCAATAAAATTGCATAATAGTTAAGATCATGTCCTTTGAAATTAAACACAGGATTCAAAGCCAAGTTCCACCATTTATGGGAGTGTGACTGTAAGCAAATAGAATCATTTCTGTATTTTCCCTTCACTTGACTATTATAAAAGAATAAGAATAACTCATGAGGTCATTATGAATGGTAGGTGGATTATTTATGAAATCATGTATAAAGTATTTCCTTCTGATAAAGATGGTCCTCAATCAAGATTAGCCCTTGTTGTTTTAATTATTAACATATTTTCCAAATAATAGCGTAATTTATTTTATAAGTGATCTTTTTCCTTTTGGCTTATTTTAAATTTAGAAAATTTTAATGCCAAGAGAATCTATTTACCACTTTAAATACTTAAAGGAGCTTATACAAATATATTTCATTAACTTTCCAAGATCTTAATTTTATATAAAATACTTTTGTATTTATAGAATGTAAGCTTTTGGAGCATCGATACTACATATCCTTTTGAAAATATACTTGGGTTCCTTTTATGAATACTTCTTTTGTATTTTCAAAATGTGTTTTGTAAATTTACTTTGAAACTTACCTTACATTTTCATTATGACTTATTATCATCTACAGTTTTGCACACAATTAAATGTAGATTTCAAATCATCAGTTTATGAAACTGGCTAATTTAGTGTCAAATTTAAAATATCTAAAAATTAAAAGAGAGCATCTCACTTTGTATATTGGGTGTCCTATACAATATTTAAAGATCTAAAATAGTTATGTTCTGGGGAGCCAGGAAGATTCAGTGCTATTATTGGCAGCAGAACTGTCTGAGAATTGCTGAGCATCTCAAAAATAATTAGGCATTTTAACAATACTAAAAAGTGTACAAATTTTTTAAAGAATTTCACAAAATGATATGTTCTATCACAAAGCAGAGTTGGCAAAGTTAAATGGAAAATGGAACAATGCCATTAAAAAATAAATGAAAGTAACCTAGTTCCTATAGCTTAAATATTCAGTTTCAGTTATGTTGGTGAAAAAAATATAGATGATTAACTTATTAGTTGTTCTCTATCAGATAAAATCAGTGCAAAAGTGACAGTTCTGAACTACAGTGTAATTTTACACTGTTACATAGTATAATTTCCTTTTATCCTGAATTTTTGTTTTTCATATTTAGCACAGCATTAATCTGCTCTTTCTAGAAAGATCTATCTTTGGTTATGTTAGGCCTACAAGAAGCCACAGGTGTATTTTGTCATGTTACAGAGAAGCTAAAAGAGGAAAACCTTGCTTGAAATTGTAAAAGATGTTATCATAAAATAATATAAATTTATCATATTTGAAGAATTATACCTTTTCATTGTTTATGCTTGAAATTGTAAAAGATGTTATCATAAAATAATATAAATTTATCATATTTGAAGAATTATACCTTTTCATTGTTTAACTATGTTATTTGTTTTAATACCATTTTGTTTAGATGTTAAACTATTTAATGAATAAAGAACCAAATGTTTTAACAACAACATAATGCAGTTCAAATAGTTGCAAACACATTTTTCCTTCATTCATTCTTTTCACTTATTAATAATTTAAGAAGTGGTCAATATTTTGAGGAGCAATTGTTTCAGGATGTAGCATATCAAAATAAATATTATCATAGAGAATGTCTCAAAATACATTGACTTTGTACTAAGAGTCAGTTAATTCTAAATGTGTCATTGAGAAAGACTTTAACAAAGAATATTGCTTTAGAAATTAGTAAAGAATTTTAGGAAGCCTGAGTAGCTCAGTTGGTTAAGCAACTGCTTTCAGCTCAGGACATGATCCTGGAATCATGTGCTCTCTCGCTCTCTCTCTCTCTCTCATTCTCTGTCTCTCAGATAAGTAAATAAAGTCTTTAAAAAAAAAAAAGAAATTAGTAAGGAATTTTAAAGTAATTCTATTACACAAACATAGGTGAAAAAAATCATTTTTCAGTTTATGTATGTCAGCCGTGTCTGTGACTGATCTTCTTGTAGTTCCAAAACATACTATGGACCCCCGGCCTCTGTATCTTTACTTATGCTGCTCCTGGGCCCATGCTGGATGAAGCACATGGAGACACAGTCATTCAGTATCTTTTGGTGCTGGCGATCAAGAAGAGAAAATACTTCTTCAGCTAAGAGGCCTGTATGAACAGCTTGGATCCTGAAGTAGCATGGCATTCTGAAAAGAGCAATGACTGGTGGTTTGTTTTACTAAAATCTTAAATGTCCAATATTTACTCTTCTTACTTTAAAAATTGCATTACAAGAAACAAACTGCATATTTTCTCTGATGCTGGACATGTTTATTGGTGGAGGACAGAGAAAGCTAAGAAATCAAGAAATATGAGGTTAAAGGAAGAGCTCAAAGAGCCTTGAAAGGAAGATGCTTCATTTTCTAAGAAAGAAAAAATGAAGATGAGTAAGGAGATAGAACGAAAATCTTGAAAGAGAGGAAGAAAGTGGAGGTGGTTCATCTCCAATGGCCTCATCCTAATGGTTTTACCTAAAGTGGGTGGGATAAGTAGGTAATATTTTTTAGGGCAGTAGGAAAGGTTGGAAATAATGGCTGTGTTGGGGATAACAGCTCTCAAGCAACAATGAGAGTCAAGCTGGGATTGGAAGCATAAGTTTATAGCAGTATTAATAAGTGAATTTTTATGTTAGTCTTCCTAAATGGTTAATTATAATGGAAGAAATATTGGCAGGTATGGCAAATATCAAGGCAGTGGGGAATACTAAATGCTATGTTGAACTGACTGAACACAGTTGAGTCTTCCGATAATGAATATAGGAAGTAATATTTTTTAATTAAAATTATAGTTTACTTTTTTAAAAAGAAAAAAAAATCCAACAAAAAATTATGCTTTGATTAATGCTTCTATAATATCATACTACAGACACAAATTACAAGAAAATGTATTTTGTCTAACATACATTTCCAGAATATTTTATCATGCCTGCTACATAGTAAGCACTCCAAAAAAAATATGTGGAATGAATAGATGTTCCTTAAAGGTCTGAAGATGTTTTAACCTCATAAAATATTATGAATGAGTAAAGTTAATATATTTTGTACTAGTAAGTCATTCTCAAATTTATTTTAATGTTTTACCTATATCTAATAAAAAGATTAAAATATTATACAAAACATGTTTTTAGGGAAATATGAACAAATCAAACATTGTAGATAATGACAGAAGACAGTCATACTTACTATGTGTTACACAAAAGGTAGAAGAATTTGTTTTCTTATACATATAAAATGCCATAGACTAGATTACATTTAGAAAATTACCCTTACTTTTCACATTACATTAGTCTAATTTCATTTAATATAGCCAGTTAGGGTACCACATTTTCAAAAAATATAGAGAGAAATCTGTAATATGGAATGCTACCAAATAACTTATTCCATGAAAAAAATAGATCTTGAGAAGAAAAAATAGAGAAAATTGTGG
The DNA here is from genome assembly GCF_922984935.1 of Meles meles. Classification (NCBI taxonomy): domain Eukaryota; kingdom Metazoa; phylum Chordata; class Mammalia; order Carnivora; family Mustelidae; genus Meles; species Meles meles. The sequence goes on from NC_060072.1 coordinate 37,484,111, forward strand.
ACATTATGTAGCCTGGGGTAAAGAATAAGGAAGAGGGACCCAATCTCTTCCACTCAAAAGAAAGATTCTTTTGGTTTGAATATACTCTAATTGTTCACAATGTGTGGTGAGAATACTGCAGAAATACTGAGTCTGAGTGAAAACTGGAGCGGTTTCATTCGCATATAGAAAATGAGTCTACGGGACACCTGGGTGGCTCAGTGGGTTAAGTCTCTGCCTTCAGCTCAGGTCATGGTCTCAGGGTCCTGGGATCGAGCCCCACATGGGGTGGGGAGGGGGGTCCCTGCTCAGCAGGGAGCTGCTTCCCTCTCTCCCTCAGCCTGCTCTCTGCCTACTTGTGATCTCTTTCTGTGTCAGATAAATAAATAAAATCTTAAAAAAGAAAGAAAATGAGGCTATACCTATTGCAGTGATAAAATAGTGCAATGGGCAGTCATCAAAGATAACTCTGGGAACTCTATAGTGGGGGCTTTCAAGAGAAGGCAGACTACAAAATGCAAGGAGCAGAAGAAGCAGATTTGTGTTTCATATCTGCAGCTTGAAACGTGTGAAAAGGCAAAAGTGAGTGAATTTTATTGTGATTCAATTTCCTCCTTTGAAACAATGAGAGCAGTTAATATGTTTCTCAGGGTTGATATGAGAAACCACATTTGAAAGCAGTCCATACATTTAAAAAACACAGTTCAGTTAAAGCTCTTTTGCAAGAAACAGAAAGCAGATTCCAGGTTCATTTGTCAAAAGGAAAGTGTTTTAGAATGATATGGGAAATGCTGAAGGAAAAAGAGAAGAAATCAGGATTTTGATTCATGCAGCCTACTGTATGCCAAGTTCTGTTCCAGGCACTGGATAAAGAGTGAGCAAGTAAAGTAAGATTATATTTTAGTGGGGTGAAAGATGTAGTAAGATAAATAAGACACTGTGTAGTACATTTGATGGTGATAAATGCTTAAGGAGAAATACAGTGTACAGAAAGGGGATAGGGAGTGTTGGAGGATTCAGTTTAAATTGGGTGGGCAAGGAAGTTGTCCTGGAGATGTGAGAGAAGACATGGTAGAATCAGAGAATCTTTCTACATCCTTATCCTAGAATGAACTGAAGGGTAGTCTTTTCTGGTAGCGTCCTCACCAGATGGGTTAACTCAAACTACCTTCCTGTATTCAGGATTTAAGTTCAAAGGAGAGGAAGTTTGGTTGGCCCAAACCGGACTTAATGAATCATACCTCGCCTTTTGCCTGGCATGCCCAGTCTCTGTCCCATGGTTCTCTCACTTACTGCACTGAGGTACACCATCGACAAACTGCGGGGCTCAACTGATTTTAGATTTCCTTTAAGACATAAGGTAGTGTCCATTCCATCTGTATGTTCCTTACCACTCCCAGAACTTTCTGTATCGTCCTTTCTCCATTTTCTAACTTTTTTGCCCCCAAATCAACTCATTCTTTAGATTTCAGTGCAAATTGGTGTCTTTCATGAATATGTCACATTCCCAGTTAGGTTCAGCCCCCTCCTTGTGAAGATATCATAAAATGTTGCGTTTACATCTGTCCTAATAATTGGCACAAATCTGATTTAAGGATGCATATCCATTTCCCAATTATACTCTGAGTTCCTTAAGGACACAATGTATATTTGTTAGATGAATGAATTTTGAGTGCTCAATAAATGTCTAAATATATAAAGGAGACCTGTGCTTATTCCAAAGATCACAAGATGCATTTTGTATCACATTTTACGTTGAGAATATGATGGTTAAAGTTGACATGGTGACTATAAAATATGAATTACTGACAGATGATAGTTGATTAGCCTCATTATCTTGCATGTGCATGTGAGCGTGTATGGGTGTGTATGTGTATGATTGTGGATGTTTTCTTTGCTTATTTGGTGGAGACAAGTTATAATTAAGGAATAATTTATTTTTGTATGGATTTTAAAAGAATACGTTTTAAAATATTGGGGTCAGTTGAGGTGCTTACCATGAGGCTCAACATGAACAAATGTAAAACAGGTGTATGTACAGTGCTCTTTTTATTAATGTTATTATCCAAGTATCAAGTATTTGAAAGAACTACTTTCCCAAGATTATAATTACTTCCTGTTTTCAATGCAAATTTATTCTGGGAATTGAAATTTGGCTTTCAGATGTTACGCTATTGACTACAGTTTATATTATCCCACCTATCTTGTGGATCAGAGTAAAAGACCCTTTGAGTTGTTATAGGAATTCTCAAATTTCAGAATACATAATTATCCAAAATGCAGGCTACCAAGTGCCACCCCCAGAGGTGATTCAGAAAATGTAAGGGCCAAAGAATTTTCATTTTAAATAGAATTCCAAGTAATGTCTGTGCAGAAATGTCACGAATTGGGAAACAGTGGACAGGAGATGGGGAATTTTTAGCACTGTGAAAGGTACTTTCTATTTGAACGACAACTGATGAGTGGGTGAAATATCCACAAGGCCTTGCTCTGGTTTTCAAGACAGTTGACCCTTGAACAATGTGGGAGTTGAGGCACTGACCCCCTGCATAGTAGAAAATTTGTTCATAGCTTTCAGTTCCCTCAAAACTTTACTACTGATGCCTACTGTAGACTGAAAGCCTTACCAGTAAGTTGATTAACTCATATTTTGTGTGTTCTGTGTATTATATACTATATTCTTACAATACAGTAAGCCAAGGAAAAGAAAATCTTATTAGGAAAATCACAAGGCAGAGAAAATACATTTACACTATGGTACTATAAAGAAAATCTGCATGGAAGTGGACCCGTGCACTTCAAACCCATGTTGTACAAGGGTCAACTGTGAGATGAGCTTTTGATTTGATTAGAAAGACATGCTTTTGATTTGTTGTGGTGAAGTCACTTAGTTATTTCTTCCATGGGCAATTTTTAACTAAGTGATGTATAAATTGCAAGGATTCCAAACTACTGCTAAGAGAACCTGATTAAATTGAGGACCAGTACTGAGGAATGAAGAACTTTAGCTTATTCTTCCGTTAGGGCCATGTATGTTACGGGATTTCCAAATTCAGACCTAATAGATGGCCATATCAAGAAATATTCATTTGTTCTTAATTAATGATTTATCTGTCACCTAGAAACTGTGTAAAATCAAACAAAAATCTCAGAATTATTCATTGCAGTAAAGAACCAGTTCCTTTTTTAAAAATTCTGATTTCAAATTACAGCTTGATTAAAATAATAAGTGTTCATTAGAAGAGGGGTGTTAGGTGGTTGCTCTTCATAATTCTCAGTTGTCAAGAATAATCCCTCCTTATGTGTTTAGTCGTTATCTATATGCCTTCAGCTAATCTCAATATTAAGGCATACAGAGTGTTATTTAGCTTTCATAAAATATCTGCCCTCATGCCAAGTTATGTTTGCATCTTCAAAATCCCAAATTCATAAGAAAATGGTGATGTTAAAACCTGCATGAAGAAGGTTAATCATATGATTAGTTGTAAATACACTAATTTCTTGTCCCCAGATTTTTTTTTAATTCAGCTTCAATGAGAAGAAATTTGGCAATCTTACTAGTTTTGTTAAATATATTTTACCTGTTACAGAAAAAAAAAGCTTTAGAGTACCTGAATTATCAGTGTTGATTAATGTCTCCATCTCCTGCACTTTATGCTATATTTAAGAGGGACAGTGGTCACTATGCCGACATTTTAATCTAGCAGAATCAGCCCAGAGCTGACATTTTCTGAGGAGCATCATATATGGTTGAAGAAATATTAAGATTTGGAATCAGATCAAAATATATCCTGCCACTTACTGCCTATGTGACTTTGGGCCCATTATTTAGTTACTCTGAATTTTAGTCCTCTCACAATAAAATGAAAATAAACCTATCTCACAAGAATTTTATAAAGATAAGAAATGATGTGAAGGGGTATTATGAAGATTAGAGACGAGTAAACTGCTATGTATGTGGTAGGTTTTTTTTGTGTGTGTTTTTGTTTGTTTGCTTCATTTTGTTTTGTTTTTGTTTAGAGAGAGAGTGTATGGGGGGAGGGAAGAGCAGAGGGAGTGGGGAGAGAGAGAATCTTAAGCAGGCTCCATGCTTAGCAAAGAGACTTATGCGGGGCTTGATCTCACAATCCTGAGATCATGACCTGAGCTGAAATCAAGAGTCAGATGTTTAACTGACTGGGCCACCCAGACACCCCTATGGTCGGCCTTTTTATAATAAAAAATGATGGCCATAATGATAATACTAATATTAAAATACCGGATTGTTTTCTAACTTCCATGATTGCCTCCAGTGATTCTTACCGCCTGTAATTCATGCCTTTGTGTAGACCTGGGTAGACCTCTCCTTCATTAAATTAGAACTGACACTGTGTGAATAAGTCAAGATTCAAGTGACAGTTGGTGCCTTCTGAAATGAGATCAGGAAGCATTGCAGCTTCTACTTTGCTCTCTTGGAATTGCTCACAAGCCAGCTGCCATGCTGTGAGGGTGCTCCAGCAGCCGTGTGGAAATGCGCACATGGAGAGTAGCCAAGCACCCCCTCCCCTGCCCCCGCCAATAGCTAACACTAATTAGCCAGTCATGTGAGTGAAACATTTTGGAAATGGATCCTTTAGTAGTAGTCAAGATTTCAGATGCTTGTTGCCCCAGTCAACCTCTTGACTGCAACCTGATGAGAGGCTCCCAGGTAGAACTACCCAACTGAGCCATTCCCAAATTCCAGACTCATGAAAACAATGGAGAAATAATAAATAATCACTGTTGTTTTAAGCTACCAAATTTTGGGATTTGTTATGCAATGATACGTAGCTAACACAACTACCAAGGTCAAAAGACAACTTTGTCTTCTGTAAGCAAGTCCATGGTAATGTATTCTGTCCATATATATTTCATTATCCTTAATATAGCTTTCTAACCAAACTGACTTGCCCTTTCTCCACCTAATTTATCTTTGCTCCCCACTTTACCTCAATGCTTTTACTTCATGAATACATCAGTCTTAACAGCATCAATATCTTTCACATTAAACATTTTTTGGGCCTTTCTTCCTGAAAGTCTTTTCTAAGATGTTTGCACAATACACTTCAAGTTGCTTGTCAGCAGGTAACCTAACTTCTCTTCTTGCGTTCTTTTAACAGCTCATATGATCAAATCTTATTTTTTAGTAGTTAAATGAATATATGTATGCTCTCTGGTATTTGCCAAAGGCTTTTTCTTAGTAGAGAAAGCATGTGATTGAAGTCATGTCTACTCGCTAATACTGTACATGGGAAAGAAACCTTTTTTTTTTTAATTGAAATATAGTTGGCAGACGATGTTACATTATTAGTTTCAGGTGTATAAGATAGTGATTTGACAACTCTATGTTATGCTATCCTCACAAGGGTAGCTACCATCTTTCACCTTAACGATGCTACTACAATACCACTGAACATATTCCCTATGCTGTACCTTTCATCCGCATACTATGTTCATTCCATAACTGGAAGTCTGTACCTCCCACTCTGATTCACCCATTTTGCTCATCCCTCCACCCTCTTCCGCTCTGGCAACCATCAGTTTGTTCTCTGCATTTATGGGTCTGTTTCTGTTTTTGTTTTTTGATCAGGACAGGAGGCTTTTATATAGGGGATAACCAGTCCAAAGGAAAATTTGAAAGAAAAAAATAATAACTCCTTATTGGTTTCTATATTTTAATAGAATATTTTGCTGTAATTTAGTTTCCTTCTAAGCAGAGAAATACTAATTTTGATAAGCTGATAATTAAAATAATTATTTTGTGGAAGATAAAATATACTAATATTTAACTTCCTTAGATAAAATAACATTTTGTATTGAAAGAATTTGAATCCCTATTTTTTTTAAGTATTTTTTTTTATTTGTTTATTTATAGCATAACAGTGTTCATTGTTTTGGCATCACACCCAGTGCTCCATGCAGTACGTGCCCTCCCTATTACCCACCACCTGGTTCCTCAGCCTCCCCCCCCCCCCGCCCCTTCAAAACCCTCTGGTTGTTTTTCAGAGTCCATAGTCTCTCATGGTTCATCTCCCTTTCCAGTTTCCCTCAATTCCCTCTCCTCTCCATCTCCCCATGTCCTCCGTGTTCTGTTATGCTCCACAAATAAGTGAGACCATATGATACTTGACTCTCTCTGCTTGACTTATTTCGCTCAGCATAATCTCTTCCAGTCCCGTCCATGTTGCTACAAAAGTTGGGTATTCATCCTTTATGATGGAAGCATAATACTCCATTGTGTATATGGACCACATCTTCCTTATCCATTCATCCGTTGAAGGGCATCTTGGTTCTTTCCACAGTTTGGTGACCGTGGCCATTGCTGCAATAAACATTGGGGTACAGATGGCCCTTCTTTTCACTACATCTGTATCTTTGGGGTAAATACCCAGCAGTGCAATTGCAGGGTCATAGGGAAGCTCTATTCTTAATTTCTTGAGGAATCTCCACACTGTTCTCCAAAGTGGCTGCACCAACTTGCATTCCCACCAACAGTGTAAGAGGGTTCCCCTTTCTCCACATCCTCTCCAACACACGTTGTTTCCTGTCTTGCTAATTTTGGCCATTCTAACTGGTGTCAGGTGGTAGCTCAATGTTGTTTTAATTTGCATCTCCTTGATGGCTAGTGATGATGAACATTTTTTCATGTGTCTGATAGCCATTTGTATGTCTTCGTTGGAGAAGTGTCTGTTCATATCTTCTGCCCATTTTTTGATATGATTATCTGTTTTGTGTGTGTTGAGTTTGAGAAGTTCTTTATAGATCCTGGATATCAACCTTTTGTCTGTACTGTCATTTGCAAATATCTTCTCCCATTCCATGGGTTGCCTTTTTGTTTTGTTGACTGTTTCCTTTGCTGTGCAGAAGCTTTTGATCTTGACAAAGTCCCAAAAGTTCATTTTCGCTTTTGTTTCCTTGGCCTTTGGAGACATATCTTGAAAGAAGTTGCTGTGGCTGATATCGAAGAGGTTACTGCCTATGTTCTCCTCTAGGATTCTGATGTATTCCTGTCTCACGTTGAGGTCTTTTATCCATTTCGAGTTTATCTTTGTGTACAGTGTAAGAGAATGGTTGAGTTTCATTCTTCTACATATTGCTGAATGCCATTCTGATGAAAATTCCACGGGTATTTTTCAAAGAGCTGGAGCAAATAATCCTAAAATTTGTATGGAATCAGAAGAGACCTCGAATTGCTAAGGAAATGTTGAAAAACAAAAACAAAACTGGCAGCATCACATTACCCGATTTCAAGCTTTACTACAACGCTGTGATCACCAAGACAGCGTGGTACTGGCATAAAAACAGACACATAGACCAGTGGAACAGAGTGGAGAGCTCAGATATGGACCCTCAACTCTATGGTCAAATAATCTTCGACAAAACAGGAAAAAATATACAATGGAAAAAAGACAGTCTCTTCAATAAATGGTGCTGGGAAAACTGGACAGCAATATCCCTATATTTTTTTAAAGATTTATTTATTTATTAGCGAGAGAGCGCAAGTGAGTGTGGGGGGTGGGCAGAGCGAGAATCCTGAGTGGACTCCATGCTGAGCACCAAGCCTTATGTGGGATTTAATCTCAAGACCCTGAGATCATGACCTGAGCTGAAACCAAGAGTCGGAAACTTAATTGTGTCACCCAGGTGCCCCTCGAATACCTATTAAGCAAGTCTATAAATCAGAATAGCCTTTTTAGTAATGCATTTTATTATCCTGACTAACAAAATTCAAAATAACATTAGTTCTTATATTTGATTTATGATAATGTTTATGTGAAATTCTAATATCTTCAGCTGTACTCGAAACTGTTCCTGTCAAGTCTGGATTTTCAAAAAAACAATGACTGTCTAAAAGTTTTAAAAATTGTTTTGGATAAATTGCCAATCCCCTCTCATCAAAAAATAAACAAACAGGGGATGTTTTCAAAGAATACATACCAGATGAAAGCATAGCAGTTAAATGGGCTTTAGGACATGTTTTCAGAGAAATATTTCCTAAAATATAAGATTTGATCACCTAAAATTTTTCAGAATTTTTGCTTTAGCTCAGCAAAATACTTCAAACAGCTTTTATAAAGTATGTGTATATATACATATAAAATATATATATTTTATGACATTTATATGATCCTGATAGGAGAGATTATTTATTTATTTATAAATTTAATTTTTAAATTGTTTTTATTTTTTTAAAAAATATTTTATTTATTTATTTGACAGAGAGACAGAGACATGTAGAGAGGGAATACAAGGAGGGGAGTTGGAAAGGGAGAAGCAGGCTCTACCTGAGCAGGGAGCCTGATGTTAGGACTCAATCCCAGGATCCCGGGATCATGAACAGAACTGAAGGCAGATGCTTAAGGACTGAGACACCCAGGTGCCACAGGAGAGATTTATTTACTTGTGTCTGTGATACTATTAGAAGCTAACACAAGCTCATTACAAAAGTAAGCCTATTATTTTTAATAAACAAAACAAAACTTTAATTACCCATCAGGCTCAAGAAAAGTAGTAAAAAAGAGAAAGTAGACCTCATCTAAGGCTTATCTAAGGTGTTTGTAAAGGCTGTTATGTTAGATAGGATTAGTTAGGAAGAGTTTGAATTGTGTATCTTAAAAATCTCAAAGCGAGGGAGCCTGGGTGATGCATTCAGTTGAGCATCTGACTCTTGGTTTTGGCTCAGGTCCCAATCTCAGGGTCTTGATATTGAGCCCTGTGTTGGGCTTCATGTCAGTGCAAGTCTGCTTGAGATTCTCTCTCCCTCTCCCTCCATTCCCCCCACCCCATTTATGTGCCCCCCAAATAAATAAATAAATCTTTACAAATCTCAAAACAGCACTACTAAAACAAGAGAGACTAGGAGTGCCTGGGTGGCTCAGTGGGTTAAAGCCTCTGCCTTCGTCTCAGGTCATGATCTCAGTGTCCTGGGATTGAGCCCCGCATCAGGCTCTGCTGCGCGGGGGGCCTGCTTCCTCCTCTCTGCCTGCCTCTCTGCCTAGTTGTGATTTCTCTCTTTATTTAAAAAAAACAACAAAAACAAAACAAGAGAGACTTTATTTCTTTTCCCACATAAAAGACTATTGGATACCAGTGGTCTACATTCCACTTCAAGGGAGGCTGGCACAGCTGTATGGATTGTGCCTCTGACTGGAATACCCTTAGCTCTCTCCTTCCTTCCACCATCCTGGTTAACCACTATTCACCTTTCAAACCTTGGATATTAAGTCGTTTTCTCAAGCATGCTACGGCAGATACTGCTACTAGCCTCCCAAATATCTATTTCTTTCTTCTTCTTTATTAAAAGACTCCTAATTCTTAATTAGGCACATTTCACATGGCTATACCATTGCTTCTTATAGCTAGATATGGCTGTATGACTAAGTTTTCATCCACTAATCTAAGGGAACAGGTTGTGTGAAGCTTTTTAAAAGAGGTGGAAGGCACCATTTCCCACTTTACTCATTTCTGCTAGTTGGAATGTAAAACTGATTGCTGGAGCTCAGGCAACCATCTTTGATATGAGGTAGAAGCACATACTTAAATTGGCAAAAACCAAAATAAGGAGTATAGGCTTCTGGCTACTTGGACTTTACATAAATAGCCTTGGATCACATATATACTGTAGTCTTTTATATGAGACAGCAGTAACCTTCTTTCTTGTTTCTGTCGTTTTTATTTTGTGATTTTTATATGTGACTGAACTTTATCCTAATTAATATAACAGCGTTTGCTGACCCATTAGGTAATGTCAAATTTCTCTGTTTTATAGGTTTATAGCACCATAATTTTTTCTTTCATACTAGTCATTGCAGTATGTAATTTTACATTTATTTTTTAAAATTTTGTTTAAAGATTTATTTATTTTTAGAGAGAGAAAGTTGAGGCTTGGGAGAGGAGGAGCAGAGGGAGCAAGAGTCTCTAACAGACTCTCCGCTGAGTATGGAGCACAACACAAGCCTCAATCTCATGACCCTGAGATCAAGACCTGAGCCCAAACCAAGAGTCAGATGCTTAACCAACTGAACTACTTAGGTGCCCTGAGTATATACCTTTACATTTATATGTGTTAGCCTTCTTTCTTTTATAGTGTAGACTCTAGATAGCAGAGCCTATGTTTATTTATGCTCACTTTTATTCACTGAAGCCTATCATGGTGCTGACCGCAAAGTCAGTATTTCATAAATACCTACTCAATAAGGAATGATCACAAGGTCAATATATATGAGCTTTGATTAATAAGCTTAAGTGGAACTTTAAGTTTCTCATGAAATCCAGTGAATAATGTTTATGTTTCAGATCCATGTTTGTACTGATTGTATATCCAGCAGTAGTTTCAATTTTCTCATAAGACTTAATTGGTGAAAGGAGTGATGTGAAAAATACTGTCTGTTTTGGCAGATGAAATTCACTGTCCCCATTACACTGCGATGAAATTCACAGTTTCCAGTTATCTTAATTACATTTGTCTTTACTTTTAGGAATGATATCCATTGTGGAGATGGGGATTTTAAAAAAGTAATTATTAAGTGTATGCTCACAAATTATATAAATTGTGTATGTCCCAAGATAGAAATGTAACAGTTTTAAAATCAGTGATCTCATGTGAGTTTTAAATAAATAATAAATAAGTAACTATATGTATGTAAAAATCAGTGATTTCAGAAAGTGCATTTTTATGTAATAAATAATTATAATTATATATATGTATATATATATATTTTTTTTGGCTTCATGATAGAATGTTCTGCCAGTTTTCAGAACCAAAAGAAGCATCAGTTTGCTTAGCATTCAAATTACTTTTAATACAGTTCCGTGAAAATAGGAGAAAAACATCAGTTTACTTAGCATTCAAATTACTTTTACTACAATTCCATGAAAATAGGAGAAAATATCAAAATCTTTTTGTTTGCATGTCATCCAACCTCAGGTAACACAAAGCCTTACCATAGCAAACAATCAAGCTTGGTAAATGTGAGAGCAGTGTAGAACATAAAGGGATCAATTAAATTAGGACTTTGTTTCTATAAGTGGACATGTGACTCATTTGAATATAAGCCATCTCACAAGAGTGGACTTTTTTTTTTAAGATTTTATTTATTTACTTGACAGAAAGAGATCACAAGTAGGCAGAGGGGCAGGCAGAGAGAGAGAGAGAGAGGGAAGCAGGCCCTCCACTGAGCAGAGAGCCCGATGTGGGACTTGATCCCAGGACTCTGAGATCATGACCTGAGCCGAAGGCAGCGGTTTAACCCACTGAGCCACCCAGGCACCCCAAGAGTGGACCTTTTTTTGAAGGAAAACAAAATTCTATAAGGATGCCATGGTAACTTCAGGTAGAAATGCACTTACACATATTTTGTTCATGGGAACTGGAAAGTCAAAGGGTATTCTAGGGATAGAGTTTATTAAAAAGGTAATTTGGGGCGCCTGGGTGGCTCAGTGGGTTAAGCCGCTGCCTTTGGCTCAGGTCATGATCTCGGGGTCCTGGGATCGAGTCCCACATCGGGCTCTCTGCTCAGCGGAGAGCCTGCTTCCCTTCCTCTCTCTCTGCCTGCCTCTCTTGTGATTTCTCTCTGTCAAATAAATAAATCTTTAAAAAAAAAAATTAAAAAAAAAAAAAAGGTAATTTGTGGGTCATGCAACGTGTTATCATTGCATTCATTTAGTCTTAATAGAAGGATGCAAACTTTTATACCTGGGAAGCTGAACACAATGGCATAGAAATAAGAATCACCTGCTCTAATTCTTTTTTTTAAATTAATTAATTTATTTGACAGAGATCACAAGTAGGCAGAGAGGCAGGCAGAGAGAGAGGAGGAAGCAGGTTCCCCACTGAGCAGAGAGCCCGATGTGGGGCTTGATCCCAGAAACCTGGGATCATGACCTGAGCCGAAGGCAGAGGCTTTAACCCACTGAGCCACCCAGGCATCCCACCTGCTCTAATTCTGACCATTTTTTATTTAATATGATTCCTATAAGCCTTTTTTTTTAAAATACAAGGAATATCAAAATTCTGATGGGGCTTCTGAAATATCAAGAAAAAAGTCAATAAATGGTTCATTTAGTGTTAGTTTTAGGTGTAGTAAACCTCCTTAAAAACTGATCATCCATCACTGTTACACAGAATAGTATGTTATCTAGAATTCTCCATTAATCCCCTGATTAACACAAAACAATATTAGCAAGCAATTCATCAACAGATGGTAAGGCGTGGTATGGAAACTTCTGGCTGAACAGAAGTAGATGATAAAAGAGAAAATGTGAGTTATTTTTCCTGGGTGTCTACAGAAAATGGATATGTAGCCCATGATAACTATTTCTGTATTGTGATATTAGAAAATGTAACGTTAAATGTGCAATTGAATACCATCTGTCTAGTTACAGGCCAGAATCATGATCACAAATCCAACATATTAAGTAAAGCTCTAATGAGACAGTGGAAGTCAGAGGTACAGTTCCTACTGAGAATGTTTATAGCTTAGAACAGTGTACAGATGGAATTTTTTTCTTTTGTTATGATATTAGAGTGCTTTTAAGATAGAAATACTGACCATTTTGAGATATTGGGGTCAACCAAAGCTTGTTTAACACCCATCGATATTTCAAAAATATTATGGTTAAGGATAGTATTTAATTGCTATTCTGCAGGAGCATTTTAATTAAGTTTTGAGGCTCCTACCTCCAGTGATTGAAATCTTGCTGTTCTTTTCCTGTCTTCCTTACGGGGGTTATACATTCTTAGCAGTGAAAAAAGAGTTGTGATTGTGGTTGTTGGACCAAACACAGGATTAGAATCACCAGGGGAAGCTCTGAAATCAGAGGCAGAAAGAGGAATGTAGGGATTCAAGTTTATGAGAAAGACCTAGAAATAGAGACCACCTGGGGAACCCAATTGTTGACTCTTCCATTTCTCCTTTAAGGGTCCAGTCTTGCTAATGTCTAATCAGAATGGTTGTCTGTAGACATCTTTTAAAATGGACATGTATAGATTGTTAGTATTTCAGGATGGTGATATAAACTCTAAGGATAACACATTTATGTGTTGCCAGAAGCAAGGGACTGGCTGTTTTCTCTCTAGTACAGAGAATGTGATCATACCTACCCTGGGTATCAGCAGATAAGGAGAAGACAGGCCGAGATACGCTGCTGCTTTGTGTGGTGGCTGCTCTTTTCTTAAGGTCTGTGACCCTCACCATGTAAATTGGGAACTTATAGCTTGTATTTCCGTGCTTTTCCTTCCCACCAGTCTGCAACACAATCTAAAAATCTGAAGATAGCATGACATTTAAACTTATTATTCGCTTAAATAATTAAACTCATTGTCTTCTTATGATGCCAACTAAGCAACATGAGTTCCTATTATATATTGTATAGGTACTTTTACACTTAGGTGATGAATTTTTAGTAATTTTTCTTTATGTATTTTATTTGCATATGATGTTAATAATTCACATTTATTATTTAGTAATGAAAAATAGACATTTCTAGAAAAGCAGCCTTGTTCAGCAATTGTCCTTTTTTTACGATTATAAGAAAACTCTTATTAAACTCTTAAATTAACTCAGAGCAAAATTGACTTTTTTTGTTATGCAGTTCTAAGAATTGTAACACATACATAGATTATGTAACCACTGCCACAATCCAAATATACAGTAGTTTCATCACCCCCAAAATTCCCTCCTGCGATCACTATTTTGTACTCCTCTCTGCCCCCAACCATCCTCTGGCAATTTGATCTGCTCTCCATCACCGTAGTTTTACTTTTATCTTTTCAAGTGTCATATGAATGAAATCATACATAATTTAACCTCTAGAGACATTCAACCTAATACCTTTTGAGAGTCATCCAAGTTGTTGTATGTATTAATAATATGGATGCTCTTAAAAGCTGCTTTTACAGAGTTCCAAATAAATGCATTTTTTCCCTATGTAAATATACCATGGACCAAGTGACAATTTTGATGTTTCTTATTAGAAACAGCTTATCTTAAACTCCAAGGCCAAAAAAAAAAATTAATTTGATCTCTATTACAGTAACAATGTGGAAAAAAGATAAGACTTTATTTCAAAAAAACACATTTGCTAGAGGTTTTATCAGAAGAGCATTTTTAGGGCACATGGGTGGCTCAGTGGGTTGAGCCTCTGCCTTTGGCTCAGGTCATGATCACAGGGTCCTGGGATCGAGTCCCAAATTGGGCTCTCTGCTCAGCAGGGAGCCTGCTTCCCTCTCTCTGCCTTCCTCTCTGCCTGCTTGTGATCGCTCTCTCTCTGTCAAATAAACAAATAAAATCTGGGGAGGCGAACCATAAGAGACTATGGACTCTGAAAAACAACCTGAGGGTTTTGAAGGGTCAGGGGTGGGAGGTTGGGGGAACAGGTGGTGGGTAATGGGGAGGGCACGTTTTGCATGGAGCACTGGGTGTTGTGCAAAAAGAATGAATACTGTTACGCTGAAAAAATAAATAAAATGGAAAAAAAAAAGATCATTTTTAAATTACATTAAAAAATGTGTTTTTTATTAGACTTTCAACCATTTTTATCTTTAGGAATTAAAGATATATACTGTTAGTGTATTTAAAAGTAAGAGTTGGATTTTAACAAATAATAGTTTATATTAATGATCATTTAATTATTGATGGGAGCCAGAGTGATCGGAGATACCCGTTAATAGCGCTGTAACCTTAGGTAGTTGAGTTAATCACTTCTCACCTATAAAAAAAATCAATAAAAGCATGCATTTCATTGGTTTTGTGTTATTTAATAAAATAGCATATATGAAGCTCTTTGCATAATTCTTTTACTCATCAAGGGCTAGTGGAAGCTATTCATATTATTTAATTCCTCTTTAATTCTACAATGAAAATGTTCCAAACTTGTTTAATGTTCTACTTCTATGTGTATTATCTGCTGTTAAATTAAAAATATAGGACCATGCACAGCGGTCCATGTAGAGTACGATCCTTTTGTTTAAATGTTTTTCAGTGAATGAATTTTAAAAATTCTGGAATTATATTCTAAAAGATATTGCAACCAGTTTCTTTTCCTGAACAGTAGAATTTTAACGTATTATAAAATATCAAAGGATTTTTGTCAGTGTACTAAGATTTTGGTGATTTTATTTTGTTTTTGCTTATTTGCACAACTTGTTCTAGAGTAAATGGATATTCCTTTTTTGCTAGGGAAGTTAAAAGTTACATATAATGTTCATCTTAAAATATCGTTTCATTTCTCACTTGTACAACAGAGCTAATAAATTGGTACAAAGTTTTTTTATTAAAGATAAAATATCTTTTATTAGTATATTTTGTTATGTTAAAGTTAAAAAAATGTAACGACACTATTATCCCCAGTGCATTTGTTTGGTCTAAATATAATTATTTGTGAGTTTGTTTATCATGTGGCTCTATCCTGAAGAAATCTGAAAACCTGAAACGTACAAATCATAACCATGTAGGTACATTTTCAGCAATATCATTTAGAAAGCATGGTTCAAGGTGAATGCATCTTGATGACTAAATTAAGTTAAAATATTGGTTCATTTTTTAGCAATTCAATTTGAATATCATTTTGAAGAAAGTAGAAAAATACCTAACTTAGTTTTACTTTAAACAGTGGTTATCTATTTTGGCCATATACACATACTTTATTATTTTAAATAAATAATTAGAAGTTTATGTCCTTATTTAGCATAAGGGCGCTGGGGTGGTTCAGCCAGTTGAGCATCTGACTCTTGGTTTCAGCTGAAGTCAGGATCTCAGGGTTGTGAGATAGAGCCCTGTGTCGGGCTCCATGCTCAGCAGGGGTTCTGCTTGAGATTCTCTCTCTCCCTCTCCTGCTGCCCCTCCCAACTCATCACTGGGGACATTCCAAGGGTTTAGAAGCTCGCTCTTACAAACCTGGGACAAAGACCATATACAGAGATACATATATATATATATATATATATGCATATATATATATGTATATATATATGTATCTATCTATCTCTCTATATGTATTTAGTGAATTTTCTTTTTTTTAAAGATTATTTTCTTTATTTATTTAACAGAGAGAGAGATCACAAGTAGGCAGAGAGAGAAGGGGATGCAGAGAAAGGGAGCCTGCATCCCCTGCTGAGTAGAGAGCCTCATGCAGGGCTGGATCCCAGGACCCTGAGACCATGACTTGACCTGAGCCAAAGGCAGAGCCTTAACCCACTGAGCCACCCAGGTGCCCCACATAAATAATTTCTGAAGTTGCTTCTGTGATTCTCATGGTGTGAGCACTTCATGATGCTGAAGTAATCTCAGTTTTTAAAGGTAATCCTTATACATTAAAAAGTATACATTGTGCTTTTCAAAAAACAAAGAAAGCCCTTATGGCAGGGCAGGTGGCCCATCTTGTGCTTTTCCCCTGTAGGAATGATACACTCTCACCTGGAAGGTGGCCTTAGACATCGTATGTTGATCTCCAGTGTGATGTCTCCCTGAGGAATTGTCTAGAATAATGTGGAGTACATTGATTTTTCCTTATGAAATGACTTTTAAAACCAAATTCTCCCTACAGAGAAGATGCGATTTCCCCGTAAATAGGTATATGTGACAAGTTTCAGAACATAAGTTTCAGGTCTGCCTCTGGCAACTCTTTTTTTTTTCAAAAGGAAATGAATAGTTGTAGATTTGTGCTAGAATGAAGTGATCAGATGACAGATAAAGGAGATATGTGTTGCATTATCTATGACATTTTTGGAGACTCAGCTTATAATTTTTTTTATAAGATACTTCTAGGAATCTGACTTTCTTATTCTTATTTCTTAGGGCAAACAGTCTTGACTATGTTAAGTACCATCTACCTGAGGATTCCTGGGAGTTTAAAACTGTGTTCAGGAGTTGATATATCATTTTATAATTGGAGTTAATTAGGGAGTGGGAAAACACATAATACTAATATACTTATTAAAATGTTTTTCTTTGGACTATTATAAATATTTTCAGAAAGAGGTTGTGCACATCACCATGTGATCTCACTTTGGTGCTCAGTTTGCCTGTTTGGTGAAAGATCAATTGGAGCAGAGCATCATGGCTTCTGATGCTTTAGGCCCTATGCATCTGTGTGATTTGTAATGAGTGTCTTCTAGTCAGTTCCTTCTTTATAGAGCAATGAGTTTGAACCAGATAGTCTCTGAGTTCCTTTCAGCTTTAAAAGCCAGTAGTTCAAAAAAAATAAAAAAAACACACCAAACTTATAGTTCTATAAGTTTTCTCAGTTCAATTATATCACCTTTGAAGTGCCATTTGATCAATAATTTTTTTGTTTAATGAAGATGAATGTTTTCAATCTATAATGATAATAAGAACTAATGTTATTTAAAATAGTTGTTTTAAAACTAATGAGTAATGTTTTATGTCATTCGCACAGAATTCTATAGAAGCTATTTCTCTTTGTTTATTACCATTAAAATGAAGAGATTTATATAATTTTTTTTATTTTATAACTTGAATGGGAACAGTGATTTGTATTAAAGGTTTTGAAAATGAGACTTCTTCCATGAGACCATTCTGCAGTGTAAATATTTCTATGATAAGCCTTTGTCATATTTTATAACAATTAAATGTGGACTTCTTTCTCTCAAGAAGTTCAGAGACTGTATCTTACTTACCATCATTTTATATTTCAGCATCTGCAGTGATGCCTGCCAAAGATTACTGATTTAATATCTGTTAAGTGAACAAATTAATTGATTATGAGTGAGTGGTATGCCATTATAGAAACCAAGAAGGGAGACAGTTTTAAAGAAAGGAGTTTTACATTGTGTCAAATATTAGACAGATTATTAGATGTGGTCTAAAAGGACCGTTGGATTTAATCCATTAAAAGTAAAGATAGATTGCACTGAACAAATTAAAAATCAAATGGAAGCAGTGAAGTTAGACCACTTAAGAAGCGTAGTTATATAAAGGAGAAATCTAAGGCAGAAGATTAAATGTTGTACATATATGAAAGGCACTGTTTTTAAATCTTTAAATGTGTTACTAATATATAATTTTTGAAGGCTATGCTGAAGGATCCAATGGAGATGCTGGAGGAGGAGGGTAGTCAGGGTAAGTAGTAGAGTGACAGATGAGAGGAGGGAGAAGATAAAAGTAGTGGCAAAAATTTGATATTTTTGGGAAGGCATAGATGGTTGAATTCTTTGAAAAAGATAATTTAAAAAGAAATGAGGGGTGTGTGGGTCGTTCACTCAGTTGAGCATCTGACTCTTGGTTTCAGCTCAGATCATGGTCTCATGGGTCATGTGATGGAGTTCCATGTCCAGGCTCCATGCTCAGCAGGGAGATGGCTTTAAGATGCTCTCCCTCTGCCCCTCCCCCAACTCATGTGTTATCTCTCTCCCTCTCTCTCAAATAAATAAACCTTTAAAAAATTACTTTAAAAAGGAAAATGAATGCGTGTAAAAGAGGGCAAAATGAAGAAATTTATTCCAAGTCAGACTAAAAATGGAGGCTGCAACTTCTCTGTGAAGACAGTGTTCATTGTCCATTCTCATACATAATGACTTGCAAAAATAATCTCTTCTTGCCTAATAACCTGGAGGAATCTTGATACTACCATATTGGAACGCTCTGAAACAAGTGGGTATTGCATAGTCACTCTCTTAAAAAATGGCTGTACACTCTTGAAATATTTCTCAGTGAACCTTATTCAGCTATTACCTTTAGTCCTAAATGCACAGAAGTTTCCAATGATTTTTTTTCCCTAATACTATATCACCTGTAATTACCTGTATAATAAAAACGAAATAATGCCCTGGCATTCTCCTTATTATTTTTATTTTATATGCTGGTTTAATCATTTTTTACTTACTTGATTTTATGATCAGAGAACATCTATGCAATTAACCCTTGGTTTATATTAGCATACTTTATTCTTCTTAGTAACTTACCACTTTCAGATTCATTCAGTTTTTATGTTCTACTGGGTTTTTCCAATTTTCAGTTCATGTCCCCCAAGTTATATTTATTTTTCTGCAGTGCTTGGCACCAGAAAATTGCTACGAAGCTAGGTCTGAAAAACATGCAGGCCCATCCTCTTCTTAAGAGATAAGAAAACTTTAGAATTAAAGAAGTTGTGTCAATATTAACTTATTAAATGATTTTTATCTTTGATGCTATCTCTGTTTTTTGTCACTAGCAAAAAAATGTGAACATGGAGTATTTGTTACAGTTAAAAGAAAGCCTAGCCAGAATTCACTGGAAACAAAAGGCTGTCCCTGGATGCTGGGTATTATTGTTCGCACTTTGGTGGAATGAATTTGCTCCGTCCATATTTGCTGTTTATCGCAAGTCTCAGATTATAAACCTCAAGTAGAAGCACCCAAATGGCTGCATGTATGGGTGCTGCAGTCATTAAAGATTAGGGTAAACATCTGACTTCTTCCCAGTGAAATGCAGATATTTCCTTCTTTGAGACCCACCCACCCGTCCGCTCCCATCCACTCCGTCCCTCTAACAACTCTCTCTCCTAAAGTAACTCAGTTACTTTACCTCAAGTAGTGACCACCTTAGCTAAACTTGTCAGTGAGATCTTGCTAGGGAATTTTAGGAGAAACAGAAAAGAGGAAGCTTTATACTTGTACCTATAAAGTTTCAGAGCAGTAGGAAGTCCCCCCTCCCTTTTTTTAAACCAACAGACCCAAGGGAGAAAAGGAAGAACTTCAGAGGGGTAAGAGAGAAAAGAACCAAGAAGAGTAAGAAAGGGGTATAGATAAGAAGAGTGAGTCTATGGCCATTCAAGCATTCTTTGTTTTCTTAATTCCTAAGAGCCGGTTCTTTTCCCATCCTTGAATTTTGTGAGACACTCATTATTCTTATAATAATCTATCCTTAGTAATCAAGTAAATTCAAGTTGTCTGTTAACTCTGGTTGCTATAAATATGTTCCTTACTTGTAGATCAATTAAAATGATAAAATATGGTGGGATTTGATGTGGGTGAGATAGTGAAATATTTATGTGGGTTTTACATTTATAAACTTTTAAAATTACGAAATAAATTCTACCATAAATAATGCCATATAGGTTGGTATACTACGCAAATCATATTAAAAAGGAGAGAAAACAAACTATACACTTGAAAAACCCTGTTATGTTTTACTTTGAAGAATTAGTTTTTTGATAGTTAACTTACAAACAGTAGGTTATTTCTAGTTTAACAAATTACTTGCTTATCTGAGTATATTTCTTTTGGAAATACTTTTAGCTTAATGTGTCTACATTCAAAGTACAAAGGATCTAAAATTCTCTAGGGTTAATGCAAACTAGTGCAGCCACTCTGGTAAACAGTATGGAGGTTCCTCAAAAAGTTAAAAATAGAACTATCCTACAATTCAGGAATTGCTCTTGTAGGTATTTACCCAAGGAATAAAAAATACTGATTTGGGGGGTGCTTGGGTAGCTGAGGCCATTGAGCACCGACTCTCGATTTTGGCTTAGGTCATGGTTTCAGGGTCCTGCGATTGAGCACTATGTGGAGCTCTGTGCTCAGTGTGCAGGCTTCAGGATACTGTCTCTCCCTCTCCCTCTGCCCCTTCCCCTGCTTCCTCATACTCTTCAAAATATATAAATAAATCTTAAAAAAAAAACTTATCCAAAGGGACCCATGCACCCCACTGTTTATAGCATCATTATCAACAGTAGCCAGGTTAGGGAAAGAGCACAAATGTCCATCAGCTGATGTATGGATAAAGAAAATGCGGTGTACACACACACACACACACACACACACACACACACACACACACTCACATGCTGGAATATTATTCAGCCATAAAAATGAAATCTTGCTATTTGCAATGATGTGAATGGACCTACAGAGTATTAAGCTAAGTGTAGTAAGTTAGAGAAAGAAAATTACCATACACTTTCACTCATGTAGAATTTAAGAAATGTAACAGATGAACATGGGGGGAAAAAAGAGAAAGGCAAACCAAACCATAAAACAGACTCTTAACTGTGGAGAACAAACTGAGGGCGGCTCGAGGGGAAGTGGGCCAGAGTGGGGGGCTAAATGGATGATGGGCATTAAGGAGGGCACTTGTGATGAGGGCTGGGTATTGTATGGAAGTGATGAATCACTAAATCCTATATCTGAAACTAATACTACCTGGTATGTTAACTAACTGGAATTAAATAAAAACTTAGAAGAAAAAAGAATAATCCCAGGATTCAAGTAGAGTTTTCCTGTGCAGCATACTATTATTTTCAATTAAACTCACACTAGAACTTTTCTTTTCTTTTTTTTTTTTTTAGGAGCCTTCTTCCTTAAAAGCTTTTCTAAATATCTGTCTGAACTTTTAAGTATTAAGAATGATACTGATAGCAGAGGTTTTAAATTAGATAATTGTTGCTATTAAAATGTGTACAAGGGGCGCCTGGGTGGCTCAGTGGTTTAAAATGTGTACAATGTCTTCTTAATTCTAGAGGTATAACAGCTGGTTTCTATAAAAGATGCCAGTATTGGGGTGAGTGGCTCAGTGGGTTGGGCCTCTGCCTTCAGCTCAGGTCAAGATCTCAGTATCCTGGGATCCAGCCCCGCAACGGGCTCTCTGCTTGGCGGGGAGCCTGCTTCCCTTCCTCTCTCTCTGCCTGCCTCTCTGCCTACTTGTGATCTCTGTCTGTCAAATAAATAAAATCTTAAAAAAAAAAAAGATGCCAATATTTCCAGAACTGTAATTCTTAATTATATTCACAATTTCTGAATTAGTATCATAAGTTATTATTAACGTTATCACTTTTTAACTTACATATATGATCAGAAGAATAGATATATTTTAAATTGGTTTGCCAGATTTATTTGTTTTTAATTGTTGGAAAGTCCCCACATGGAACTTTGTTTTTATCAGACTAGTGATTTTACACTTTCCAGAACAGTAAGGACCTATTCCAAACTCTGTGGGTTACTTTTCTTTAGCCCCGAACTCCTGGTTCCCTCTCACATCACCCCACTGATCTGAATTCTACATCTTCTTCCTGTACCTTTTCATGATTCATCCCTGAATATCTTTCATATATGCTCTCCTTTCCTTGAACTCTATATATACTTTTCTAGTATCTACCTCAAAACGGTTAAGGCAAATATGAAATTAGATAGCATCTGTACAATGATTGACATATTTTAGGTGTTCAATGGATACAAACTTTCTCTTTAATAAAGTATATACATTTGAATCTTTGTCTTGGCTTTAATCAAACCATGAACACAATGGGTTATGTTTCATGATGTTTCATAATAAAACTTCTTTTGAAAAACAGTGGAGAAGCTTTGGAAAGTGCTGTGTGTGTTTTTTTTTTTAAAGATTTATTTATTTATTTTGAGATAGCATGTGTGTGCACAAGCAGGGGGAGGAGCAGAGGGAGAGGGACAAGCAGACTCTGCACTGAGCACAGAGTCTGAAGCAGGGCTGGATCCCATGACCCTGAGATCATGACCTGAGCCAGAATCAGGAGTCGAGCACTTAACAGACTGAGCCACCCAGGTGCCCCAGAAAGTGATGGTTTTTACATGGAAGGCAGAACTTTGTAGTTTGCATCTGCCACTAATTGTATCAGAACTCTATTGTAACTGACATGAAGAGATTCCTTAGACTATCTCAGTCAGTGCTCCAGAGAACATAAAAATTATTCATCAAGAGACGACTAACCTTTCATGTACATAGATTTCAGAACTCCTGAAGTACCTTCAGCAATGTCTCTGCTCACCCATGGTTTTCTCCTGAACCACATTTTATTAAGTTCATGCCTCTCCGTATGGCATCCTCATACCATAAGTAAACCTCCTATCAAATCTTGATAAAGTATGAGTTTAGTTGAATATTTGTAAAATTTTTAGCTATCTAAAGATGGGAATTTCATATATAATTAACGTATTTTCTATGGCAATTTCTATGATACAGGATATTTGTCAATTTGGCAACTCATAGAATGCTTAATGGGAGTCCTCATAATCTACTCCAACACCAAATATTAAAGTGGTTATCATTGGGTTATAGCATTTAGGATTTTTTTTTTTTTTTTACTGAAGAGCTGTCTTTTCCGTCTTTCATGCCATCATGTCTGGAGGCAACCTCGTCTTCTTGAAACTGATCTTTTAGAAGCTGCCAGTAGTGTCTGTCTACAAAGCAAAACTTTCCCTGCCACACTTCTCAAATTAAAACCCACAGTGGCTCCTAATTTTGCTAAAAGAAAATGGCCATTCTTCCCAGTTGAGTTTTAAAACCCCTAGAGGCCAGCTCCCGGGGATGTTTTTGGCATCATTCTTGCTGTTGTCTGCCTCACACAACTACCTTGCTAGTTACTTGCCCTCCACAGTAAAGCCTGTTTCTTATTGTGTGTTTTTGCTGAATTCATCCACCTTCACCAGGATAATTATTTAACCTTTAAAACTCCTTCAGATTTCTCCTCTTTAAAATGAATCCAACAAATGTTTTTATTGAGTAGCTACTAATTTTATGGTGGGCAAAAGCAGAAACAGTACAGCTGCCCTAGCCTCCTGTCTAAAGGAGAAGCAAATACTCATCAGATACTCAAATAAATATAAATACAAAAAGTTAGTAAGACCTATGACGTGAAGGGATGAGATTCAGAGAAAACTTTTCCTGAGGAAGTCCAGAACTTCTTCAGTCCGGAACTTGGCCTTAGCCGATTCAAAGGACAGGGAGTGGGGTGGTGGCTGAAGAACCCCTGGACAAGAGCTTTTCTACCATAGCAAGAGTCAAGTAAGGACTTCTCTTGGTACTCCCATATCACTGTATACACATCTCAGTCTTGACATTGATCTCATTAATTTGTTATTTCTACTTGCTTCACCAAAGAGATTGTAGAATTTTTGGAGCATGGACTGTGTTTAATTTATTCTTGCTTATTCAGTCATAGTTGCCTGTCACATAAAAGGCACCCAAAACTATTCTTATGAATTATTAGCTTATATCCTAATTGAAATGTTATGCCTCAAACTAGTGGGTTTAAATTAGTTCCAATATCATAAGGGAAAAGTGGGACATAAGAATCTGCACATTATGTTCATGCATTTTGCTTTGTCATCTCATATAATATATAGTCTGTGTCGGTCTTTTCTCTTGTGTAAGATGCAATAGAAATAGATGCTTTCATTTAAATGAATGATAGAAATAATTTTGGCATGTTATTACACTTAAATTTATTTAAATTAATTTATAAAATTAATAAAATAAATTTATTAAAATTGAATTAAGTAAACTATTGCACTAAAATAGCTAAGGTATATACAGAAATAAGCAATTAAGTTCTTATTTAGGATAAAAGCTCCTTTATTGTAGCTTGTGCAGAATGCCTTTTGCATAAAAAGTGGTTAGCTGATATTTATTCTTCCCTGATCAGAAGTATCAATAGATTAAATTTATCAGTGGTTTTCAGATAGATGCATTCTGTTA
The DNA here is from genome assembly GCF_922984935.1 of Meles meles. Lineage (NCBI taxonomy): Eukaryota > Metazoa > Chordata > Mammalia > Carnivora > Mustelidae > Meles > Meles meles. The sequence goes on from NC_060072.1 coordinate 37,508,551, forward strand.
AATTTTCTTTTCTTTCTTCTTCTTCTTTTTTTTTTTTTTAGAATTTATTTATTTATTTGACAGAGAGTGAGAGAGCACAGGGAACAGTAGAAGGAGAGGGTGAAGGAGAGGAAGGGGCAGACTCCCCCTGAGCAGGGAGCCCAATGCTGGGCTAGATCCCAGGATGCTGGGATCATGACCTGAGCCAAAGGCAGGCACTTAACATCTGAGCCACCCAGGCACCCCTTGTGTTAAATTTTCTGAATTTAAGCTTCTATATTGCCCAAGAAATCATGCCCATAATGTTCAAATGTGAGGTGCTAGCACTGAAACTTTAACTTTTGGGTCCTGTGACCTCCTTTCCTATCCTTTGCTTTCTGTTGCCTATAAGTATAAGGTTACATGATGCTGAAAAATAGTACAGGCAAATTGTTGGCACATTTAAGGTATATTAAGATATTTAGAGCTATATATTTAAGATCTGAAAAAGCCTTCTGTGACAGAGAGTCCACTTTCTGACTAAGAGTAGGCTCTTAATGGACATTTATAGATGTTTATAAATAAGTCAATCCACTTTTTCTTTAACAAAGAAGTAAGACATCCTGATAAATCACCTAGTTCTTTTCAAAACATATATGATCCTCTGCTAATATTTTATAAGAAGAGTCAAATGGTGAGAACATTTCAATACTTATAACTAATATGTGATTATCTATTGCTTTTCACATATAATTCTATGTCCAGTGCTAAAGGATTTTTTAATTTAATTTTACTTTTTCAGTGTTCCAAATTTCATTGTTTATGCACCACACCTATGATCTGTGCAATACGTGCCCTCCTTAATACCCACCACCAGGCTCTCCCAACCACCCCCCCTCCACTCCAGAACCCTCAGTTTGTTTCTCAGAGTCTGCAGTTTCTAATGGTTCGTCTCTCTCTCTCTGATTTCCCCCAACTCACTTCTCCTCTCCATCTTCCAATGTCCTCTGTGTTATTCCTTATGCTTCACAAGTAAGTGAAAGCTTATGATAATTGACTCTCTTTGCTTGATTAATTTCACTCAGCATAATCTCCTCCAGTTCCTTCCATGTTGATACAAAAGTTGTGAATTCATCCTTTCTGATGGAGGCTTAATACTCCACTGTATATATGGACCATATCTCTGTTATCCATTCATCTGTTGAAGGGCATCTTGACTCTTTCCACAGTTTGGCCATAGTGGCCATTGCTGCTATGAACACTGGGGTACAGATGGCTTTTCTTTTCACTACATCTGTATCTTTAGGGTAAATACCCAGTAGTGCAATTTTAGGGTCATAGAATAGCTCTATTTTTTCATTTCCTTTTTAAAAAAATTTTTTTATTTTTTTTTCATTTCTTTTCACTGTTCCAGAATTCATTGTTTATGGACCACATGCAGTGCTCCATGCAATACATGCCCTCCATCATACCCACCACCAGGTTCACCTAACCTCCCACCCCCCCTCCCCCTCCAAAAACCCTCAGTTTGTTTCTCAGGGTCCACAGTCTCCTATGGTTCATCTCCCTGTCCAATCTTCCCCAACTCACTTCTTCTCCCCATCTCCCCATGCCCTCCATATTATTCCTTATGCTTCACAAATAAGTGAAACCATGATAATTGACTCTCTCTACTTGACTTATTTCACTCAGCATAATCTCTTCTAGCCCTGTTCATGTTGATAAAAAAGTTGGGTATTCATCCTTTCTGATGGATGCATAATACTCCATAGTGTACACAGACCATATCTTCTTTATCCATTCATCTCTTGAAGGGGATCTTGGTTCTTTCCATAGTTTGGCAATTGTGGCCATTGCTGCTATGAACATTGGGGTACAGATGGCCATTCTTTTCACTACATCTGTATCTTTGGGGTAAATACCCAGTAGTACAATTGCAGGGTCATAGGGTAGCTCTATTTTTAATTTCTTAAGGAATCTCCACACTGTTTTCTAAAGTGGCTACACCAACTTGCATTCCTACCAACAGTGTAAGAGGGTTCCCCTTTCCCCACATTCTCTCCAACACATGTTGTTTATTGGCTTGTTGATTTTGGCCATTCTAACTGGTATAAGGTGGTATCTTTATGTGTTTTTGATTTGAATCTCCCTGATGGCTAGTGATGATGAACATTTTTTCGTATATCTGTTAGCCATTTTACGTCTTCTTTGGAGAGATGTCTGTTCATGTCTTCTGCCCATTTTTTGATGTGATTATCTGTTTTGTGTGTGTTGAGTTTGAGGAGTTCTTTATAGATCTTGGATATCAGCCCTTTGTCTGTACTGTCATTTGCAAATTTCTTCTCCCATTCCATGGGTTGTCACCTCGTTTTGTTGACTTTCCTTTGCTGTGCAGAAGCTTCTGATCTTGATGAAATCCCAAAAGTTCATTTTCATTTTTGTTTCCTTTGCCTTAAGTTTATGGTCAAATAGTCTTCAACAAAGCAGGAAAAATATACAGTGGAAAAAAGACAGTCTCTTCAATAAATGGTGCTGGGAAAATTGGACAGCTATTTGTAGAAGAATGAAACTCGTCCATTCTCTTACACCATACACAAAGATAAACTCGAAATGGATAAAAGACCTCAACATGAGGCAGGAATCCGTCAGAATCCTAGAGGAGAACCTAGGCAGTAACCTCTTTGACATTGGTCACAGCAACTTCTTTCAAGATATGTCTCCAAAGGATTTTCTTTTCTTCTCTTTTCCTGTCTGCCTATCTCTCCCCGCCCACTCTCTCTTCTTTCTTTTTTTTTTTTTCTTTTTTTTAAAGATTTTCTGTATTCACTTGACAGGCAGAGATCACAAGTAGGCAGAGAGGTAGGCAGAGAGAGAGAGAGGAGGAAGCAGAGAGCTGAGCAGAGAGCCTGATTCTGGGCTGATCCCAGGACCTTGAGATCTGGGGATCCCCAGCCAAAGGCAGAGGCTTAACCCACTGAGCCACCCAGGCACCTCCACTCTCTCTTCTTGTCTCTGCCTCTCTCTCTCTTATACACATATACTTGTCCCACACAGAGTTTTGTCTTTTAAAAAAGAGATGCCAGTACTTTTGACAATGTTTTAAACTACTTAGCCATACTGTCTCTGGTAGCTCTCCTATTTCAACCATATTTCACCTTTCTTGCATCCCAGTCTCTGGTACCTGTATTCCCCAAGGCCCAGGGCCAGGCCAATAAACGTCAGCTAAGAAGACAAGAACGAAAAAGAAGATGCACAGCTCTTCTGCCTCTGTTAGTGTGAAGCATGAGAACATGTGCTATATTTTCAGTGGAGGAGGCCACATAGTTCAACTCATAAATTAACATTTGAATTTTTTATTCGGACCAAATGAGTCTACTGAAGTAGGATGATAATTAGTTTGGATGTGTGTCAACATTGGTCTGGGGGAAAAATGAGCTAGAAGACTGCAAAGAACTTAGCATTGTAGAACAAACACTGGATAGGAGAGAGAAATGAAATGTAAAAATCATTTAAGAAATAGGATTGCTTTGCTATTTTGGAGGTTTGCAACCTCCTACCCAAGTGTAAAGATGTTTTTCTTTTAATGTTTGATGTTCTCCTCTAGCAAGTAGCACTTGAACCCATTCTTAAGTCTATAATTACTGAACCCTAAAAGAAAAAGTCTTACAGTGTTATCTTGAGTATAATTTTTAATATATGTATAAAGTTCCCTTAGGTTGAAGTCATGATTTTCATTGTGCAACAGGAAAACACAAATTTAACTTTGGGATAAAAAAATATTTTCTTTCCAAATGAATAAAATGTTGGAGAATCCATAATATACAACAACTCCATGGAAATCCAATCTTAGATCATCTTTTCTTGCCCTCTAATTTCCTCACCATTTAAAATATGTACACACACCATAGACACACAGTGCTGCCACCACAACCACATTCCTTTTTTAAACATTGGAATGAGGCTGTTTAACACTTATTTTTGAAATGTAGTTGGCTGTTTACTTGAGTTTTGTACCAGTTAGAGCATCCTGAAGCAGTCTTGACTTTTTTAAAGAAATGAAGGATGGCATTTTCTCTGTTTTAAAATTGTTTCGGCTATATGAGGAATTTGAGAAATAAGACAGAGGATCACAGGGGAAGGGAGGGAAAAATGAACCAAGACAAAACCAGAGAGGGAGACAAACCATAAGAGACTCTTAATCTCAGGAAACCAACTGAGGGTTGCTGGAGGGGAGGGGTGTGGGAGGGATGGAGTGGCTGGGGGATGGACACTGGGGAGGGTATGTGCTATGGTGAGCACTGTGAATTGTGTAAAACTGGTGAATCACAGATTTGTACCCCTGAAACAAATAATACATTGTATTTTAGTTAAAAAATGGTTTCAGCTATTGCATGAAGTACAACTTTTTAAAAAAAATACAACTTTTTTTTTTTTTTAATTTTTAGGACCATCAACTCTGGGGTGGATTTAAGAAGAGTTTAAGCTATTCAAATAGCCCTCTATTTTAATTCAAAAACTTACAAAAACAAGTTTCATGCTTTTTCTAGTGCAGAAAGGACTCTATTTCAACGTACTCCTCTCAAACTGGCACTCAAGCTACTATCGAATGAAACATGCACGTATTCATAATGTGCATTACAGTATATACTCGCTCAGGCCCCTGCACCTGGAGGGTAAACCCGAAGGTCCTAATCCATTTTCACCAGCTCTTCCCACTTGCCATTACAGGACTTTAAATAGTTAGCATAGGGCTGGCCACAACTTCAAGTATTTCATAATTCTCCAGAAATGTCTCAGGAGTCCCCCAAACAAACCCTTTGAGCTACAGTGATCTTCATCAGTGGTCCTGGCTTCTTTGACTGTCCTGGCCTCATTAATGTACATAATTCTGTAGCTTTGGGATTTCACTGTAGTGGGTTTGTCTCTGCTACCACCTGAATGCCAGCCCCATGCTGTTTCAGGCAGATGTGTGGGAATTTTCTTATTTATGTGCAGTTAGCAGTGATTTATTTGTGCTTTGCTTATTTGGATTTCCTAACTATTCTCAGTGAACACATATCAAGTTGTAATTTATATGAAAATAGATTTGCATTTAAGTAGTGAGTATAGTAGGTCACAGTAACTGTGTTACAGTCCTCCATTTGTTCTAAATACTGGTGTAAGGTCCAAGCTGCACAAATTGAGAAACATAATGTTTGGAAAACCATGAATATAATTCTGTATTTTAATTTAGTCATGAGAAGAATCAGGTATCATACGATAATATTTCTTACATACTAGGTGGAATTAATCATCAATATATTCTTTGAGAAATGGGCCACAATCCAGGGATGCCAAGAAGCTTTATTTGATAAACCTGATAGAAACTCATCTGTGAAGGTGATCTGTGTGTAAATGGGACATCTTCAGAATAACAAGATAATATCTCAAAAACTTTTTAAGGATTACTAATTTTAAGCACATAATTATTTTTTAAGCATGACTACTTTTTAAGCATGCCATTTTTTTAGGCAAGACCACCTTGGGAGTACTATAGTTGTGCCATCCTGTGGCTCTGATTTAAGAATTACTTTAGTTTACCAAAATATATACATTTCTTGTCAGCAAGAGTAAGTTAGCCTCTACAGCTTTTTTCTCCATTCTGTAATGTACATCCTTGATACATATATTTTTAAAATTTATAACATTCTGTTATGACCACTTCAAAAATGCACTGTGGATTTTATGCTAAAATATTGTTTATCTGCATGTTATGTCAAATAGCATCAATTCAGTGTACAATATAATTTTTACAATGATATTTTCAAATCTAGATAAATATATGTCAGAAAATTAAATATATTTCCTTCTTAAATAGTCTTTTTTAAAAAATAGCCTTTAAAATAGAGGCCATTTATTTTATTATTTAAAATAAATCAGGGTGTTGTGGTATTACATTTCTACCTATTAATGACAATAAAATTGAATTATAAACATATTAATACAGTAATTTTTTTTCAATTAAGGGAGAGCTGTGTTAATGGCTGCTATGAAATTTGACCTAGGTACAATTCTATATTCCTGTCTCTCAGATTATAAAGAACGAGAGCAGAAAATTTCTGTGTCACCTTTTTGGCTAATAAGAGAAAAAATAGGATATTATATTTTGTTTCTGTTAGCTATGTAGAATTCTTTAAAATATCCATGAAACCTTTTAACATTCTTTAAGTTTTTCTTTAAATTCCAGTTAATTCGGGCACCTAGGTTACTCAGTGGGTTAAGCCTCTGCCTTCAGCTCGGGTCATGATCTCAGGGACCTGGGATCGAGTCCCACATCAGCCTCCTTGCTCAGCGGGGAGCCTGCTTCCCCCTTTCTCTCTCTGCATGCCTCTCACCTGCTTGGGATCTCTGTCTGTCAAATAAATTTTTTTAAAAATCCAGTTAGTTAACATATAGTGTAATATTTGTGTGAGGTGTACAATATAGTGACTCAGTACTTCCATACAACACCCAGTGCTCATCACAAGAAGTGTACTGCTTAATCCTTACCACCTATTTAAACAATCCTCCACCTGCACCCCCCCTCTGCCATCATCCCCCACCCTATCCATCAGTTAGTCCTCCACAGGTAAGAGTCTGTTTGTTGGTTTGCCCCTCATCACATATTTTTTAATACTGTCACTAAAATGTTTCATCTCTGATGAAGTGAAAGAAAATATCGTATTGCACACCCAACCATATTATATGGACCAAATAAATGAAATTAGAAGTAAATTAGGATGTAATTTTAAAATCATGACCTAGGGCCACTGATTCCCAAGTATATGACTTGTAACTGGAAACTCACTATCCTTCAAGGAACTTGATGCCTTTTCCCATGGTAATTCACTTGGCTCTTGAGAAATGTAGTACATTAGTCAGATCTCAATGTGTGAGGCTTAGAGCATTAACAATTTGTTCATACAAATTAGGCCATAGCTTTCCTATAGACATCTTTCCTGGGACTCAGATGATATTTGAGACGTAATTTATGGCCAGTAAGTACATTTTTGCATAAGCATTAATTCTCTCAGACCATTAATACTTTTAAGTAAATTACCCATTTAGAGAGCTAAATGCTATTTAATTTGAGAAGGTTTAGCTATATTGTGAAAGTATTTAAGTCTGAGTAATAACCTAGACTTTGTATTTTCAGGAATTAGCTTAAATAATAGAAAAAGGAAATTATTATAGCTATTCACCTATGCAAAGACTAACTTTAATGATAGCTTATAGGAATTGCTAAAATAAGGCTGCTATCCAGAAAAATTGATAATCTTTCTCATAAGATTTTGAATAAGAAAATATTAACTGTAATTATATGACTTTATAAGGTTGATCAATTTTAAAGATCCTTCTCTACTCCGGCAAGCAGAAAGGAAAATATGCAAGAATTCTAACTAGAATGAGTTTGACATTGTTATGTCTGTAGCAGAAAGGATTTTAAATATTCTTTAAGATTTTGGTATTTGGAGGGATGCCTGCGTGGCTCAGTGGGTTAAGCCTCTGCCTTCAGCTCAGGTCATGATCCCAGGGTCCTGGGATCGAGCCCCACATCGGGCTCTCTGCTCCGCAGGGAGCCTGCTTCCTCCTCTCTCTCTGCCTGCCTCTCTGCCTAGTTGTGATTTCTCTCTGTCAAATAAATAAAATATTTTAAAAAATAAAATAAAATAAAATGTTCCAATCTCAATGACCCCATTCTATTATTCATGAGAAGATGTGTTATTCATATGGACATTGGGGAGGGTATGTGCTATGGTTAGTGCTATGAAGTGTGTAAGGCTGACGATTCACAGACCTGTACCCATGGGGCTAATAATACATTACATTTTAATTAAAAAAAAAGATGTGTTATTCATTTGATAGCTGTAGACTTTTGTTTATTCATTGGGTTGATTTTGATAAAATAGCTACCACACATTTATCAATATATAGTTATTGGACGATATATCATCATCTCAAAGTATTTGGCCTAATTAGTAAGTTTTCATTATGATGAATGAGTAATGGTAACCCAAAATTCTATAAATGTAATGTACATTACCTAGAGTATTTGGAAATAGTTGGCAAGTGACCAAGGAACACCCAGTCCAGTGATTTTCACATATCATGGCTAGTCATGGACTAGTGTAGTGCTATCAGAGTCACCTGAGTTGCTTTCGAACATAAAGATTTCTTGGTTCCAATAAGAATTTCCATCAACTTCTTACTTAGTTTACTTTGCATTAAACTGCAGAAGTCTCCATTGCTACAAAATTATTTGAATTATTCTGATGAGCAGCAAGGTACTGGAGCTACTGATTTTTTGTCCTATTATGTTTAATTAAGGCCATACTTAAACAAAGAAGTATAGCTATAGCATGTACATCTGTAGTCTTTAAGCTTTGGGGTTTTTTAAGATTTTATTTTTAAATAATCTCTACACCCAGTGTAGGGCTCAAACTTATAGCCCCAAGATCAAGACTCACATGCTCTATTCACTGAGCCAGGTTGGCACTCCTAATCTTTAAGCTTTTGTTCTGCAGACATGAGTTGGGATTCTGGATATTTTCTTCTCATACGCAATTAAAATGCTATTATTTATTTTGAAAAATATCTCAACTCTATCAATATACTAATTTGTGCTCTAATTTTTTCTTTTATGAAATTAATTGCCATGTTTTATGTTTTGCCATTCAGAATATCAGTGAAGAGATTACATAACAGAAACTATTGACTGAATAACTATTTTCTCCTAATGAAAGTCACTGTCTGAAAATTATACCTACTAAAATTTGTAGATTGTCAATTCAGAGGATCTCAGATTACTGAGGCATAACCCCTTTTGGGAAAAACAGGAAAATAATTAATGCCAATGCTATTCCTTAGTTATACTTTCATGTTTAATGAGATTTTATTCAACAAATAATATATGTGGTAATGATTTTATGTACATTATTATATGTTATGTATTGTATACCATATACCCTAAATTAGAATTATAGTTTAAATATCTCTCAGAAATCATGAAAATAGATTTTTGAATTAATATTATCTTAAATTAATTTTCCACAGCATGTAATACAGGGTATTATAAATATTATTTTAAAAAATTGTTAAATACATTAAATGAAACTATGGATATATATAGGAAAAGAGAATTTTTCAGAGCTTTCAATCTTCTAAGCTTTGTAGTGAATGCCTAAGAGGCAAACATGGGATGTAGCACTTCAAAAATTTTCATGACCACAAAGCCCTGTGTTTTTGAAGTGTTTAGAAGAAAACTCTTTAGGAAATGCTCTTCTAAAGCCAATGAACTTCCTTAAGATTTGCTCATGAACCATACCCTGCAATTCTATTCTCCAAAGAATATCTACCTTGAAAGAAAGAAGAGTCTTAGTTATTAGAATATCCACCCAGCCTTCTCAATGAGAGTGAAATGAACTCACGTGGTACTGAATGAGAAAAACCCTGGCATACATTTCAGACAGCCTTCAGTTATTGTGCTGGAAAAAAGTGCATAGCTTTTTAGTTCAGGAAACATTTCTATTTCAAATATAAGAGCTAATAATATCCACTTGATTTATATTGCCTTTTCACTTGGACATAATCATTTTCTTCTATTAGACTATTCACCATACCTCAGACAAAACCCCCCTTTGCCACCTATGAGAATGTGAGCACTAAGAAATCAATTTTTCTCAAATATTTGCCCAAATATTTCTGAAACAATTTGTTCCTGGATCTGAAAAAGACAAAGTAGGCTTTCTATTGGATTTTGGACTATTAAATGTAAATGTTAGCAGATTTGGGGTCATATTTAACTCCATCCAGTTTCCATCATCAAACCCAAAATTTCCCCCATGAGAAAATTGGAAGAAACCATTGTACCAAGAAAGAAAAGAAAGAAAATGTAGGAAAGAAGAAAAGTGGAAAGAGATCTGGGGATGTTGGGTTCCTCATTCCAGTTGTCCCAGAAACCCAGACACATCTCAATCTTTTTCTAGGAAAAACCCCACTCTCCTGAAAATATGTTCCATATTGCCTTAATAAAATTTAATTTGCTGTCATTTTTTACTATTTGAACACCCAAAATTATATCTCCCATCCAACCGATCACATCCCCTGAAATTTTATCTTCATACAGATCTTCACACCACTTGTATCCAACCTTCCTCACTGTTGCCATTTTATTTCAGGCTCATTATTTGTATTTCAGTTAGTGAAGCACTCTTTTACTTGGTCTCTTGATTCTAGTTGTAGCCTCTCTCAGTTTAAGTTACAATATCTAACATGTAAATTGTATCAGATCAATTTCTAGCAAAACAAAAATATATTTCGAATCATTGTTTTGTTTTGTTTTATCACTTCCTTTAAGACAAAACCAAAATCGGGTGCCTGGGTGGCTCGGTGGGTTAAAGCCTCTGCCTTCGGCTCAGATCATGATTTCAGGGTCCTGGGATCGAGCCCCACATCGGGCTCTCTGCTCAGGAGGGAGCCTGCTTCCTCCTCTCTCTCTCTGCCTGCCTCTCTGCCTACTTGTGATCTCTGTCAAGTAAATAAATTTTGAAAAACAAAACAAAACAAAAAAGACAAAACCAAAATCTTAAAAGTTCCAGGAAGGCCATTCTTAATCTGATTCTCAGCTACTTCCCCAGCTCTGTCTCTTGCCGCCAACCCCATCATCACTGTCAAAACACACTCTGTATTAAATTCATCCACTGTTGGTAAACAAAAACTTTGAAACATAGTGGCTTAAAACAACAATTTATCACTATTTCTCATGATCTGGGAGTTGAGTTAGATGATTCTTGCTTGGAGTCTCTCATGTAGTTGTAGTTGGAAGCAGTTGGGGCTGGAATCATGTGAAGTCTCAATGGAATGGTCAACAAAGATGGCTTCTTCAGTCACGTGTTTAGCAGTTCAGTGCTCCTCTGCATCTTCCCAGTTAACAGAGTCCAGTGGTACTGGTACTTCTTGTGTGAAGACCAGGCTCAGGGCTAGAAGAAGCAGGAGGCAGAATTTGTTAGGGTTCTGTTGGGTTGTATAGGCTATCCTTGGAGCTACACTATTATTTCTGCCACATTCTATGGATTAGAATACTCTCAGGTCCTATCAAGATTCAAGAGAGTAGAGAAGTGGAGTCCAGTCTACCTCATGATAAGAACAGGGTAAGATAACATTTCAGAAGAGCATTCAGGGATCTGATATACACTGCAATATGTGAAGCATTTCCTTGACTAGAAGGTTTTCTTTCCCGTTTCCTATCTCCAGTTCCATGCTTGTATATAAGGTTGTTCCTTCTCCAATCTAGAATTTTTGAGATACTGACTAATCTCATTAAGCAATTTTACTATTTAATTATTTTAATGTTCAATGATAATTTTTGTTGTATGGCATTATTTTTATTATAGTAATGATAACACATTATTTTGATTCTTTAACATTAAATTGGCTATACCAAAATTATTTATTAGAATATTTGTCCTTAGCATATTCATTCAGACTTCAGTGTGGTCATATAGGAAAGAGCATTCTGAGGAAGAGAGGAAATGAATTAATCAGATTATTTTTATTACAACATATAGTTAGAGAGTATGATCTTTTTTTTTTGAGAAAAGTTTTGAGGGAATAAAACTGAGATTATAAGGTTATAGCAAAAGTTACATGAATCCACTTGAAAACATATTCATGTATTTTTAATTTTAATTTTAATTTTAATTTTAATTTTTAACATAAATTCACAAAGTTAGTCTGAGGAGTAAATTTGGTAATACAAAAATAAGTTCCACATATAAGTGAAATCATACGATATTTGTCTTTCTCTGACTTATTTCATTTAGCAGGTCCATTCATTTTGTCACAAATGGTAAGATTTGATTTTGTTTTATGGATGAGTAATATTCCACTGTATATATGTTTACCATATCTTTATCCTTTCATCTGCTGATGGACACTTAGGTTGCTTCCATTTGTTTTGTTGTAAAAAAACAAAACAAATGAACAAATAAACAAAAAACAGAAACAAGTTCATAAATATAGAGAACAAACTGCTGGTTGCCAGAGGGGAGGTGTGTAGGGGGATGGGCAAAATAGGTGAAGGGGATTAAGAGGTATAAACTTCCAGTTATAAAATAAATAAATGACTGAGCTGAAAAGTACAGCATAGGGAATATAGTAAATATATTGTAATAACATGGTATGGTGAAAAACGGTGGCTACACTTATTGTGGTAGCCAATGAGTACTGTAGAAAATTGTTGAAGTACTTGAAACTAATATAGCACTTGAAACTAATGTAACATTGTGCACTTGAAACTAATATAACATTGTATATCAACCATACTTCAATAATAAAAAATTTTTAAATTAACTATAAAAACATAACCCTTCAAAAAAAAAAAGGTTATTTTCTTATAACAAACATCTTCTGGTTCATATCATAGCATTGTAATGTAATAAAGTTAATTAAATATAATAATGCAGTACCCAGTAATAAGGTACACAATTGGGTATTCCATTTTGGGTGTGGGTAAACCTGCAATTTCGTAGTCATTCATCTCTTCCTTGATTTACCCCACAATATTTTACTGAGCATCTGCTAAATGATAAGTCTTGTTTGTCTTGGGCTTAATGTGTTAACATTGCCACCAAATTTTGACTGTAGTTGTAGCCTGATCATTTTTCTACTCACTGTGATCTGTGTTCACCCTAACCATACAAATTAAATTGCCTTTGCCACGTTTTCTGTCCTATTTGCCAAATTCACTGAATATTTTTCAATTTATTTATTTGATCTCACTGCATTATTTATTACTGTTGCTAATCCTTTCCTTCTCAAATTCTCTCATTGGGATTATAAGACAGCTCAGGCATGTGATTTCTTCTTACTTCCTTTTCAAACGTCTTTCTTACCCAGGGCTTTTCCTCTCTTTAGCGATTAAATACTGATTTTCTCCAGGGTTCAGTTCCTAGTCCACTGGTATTTTCACTTATATGTTCTTTCTTTATATTTTTATTTACATATTTGCCTTTGTTAACTCTTTTATAACATAGCAAAGACATCTTGACTTTATTTCTACTCCCAGTTGTCCCTTATGCACTACAAGATCAGCTCAACTCAAATGTCAAATTAAAAACCATCATTAAATATTCTTAACTCTGCTCCACAGAGCTTCCTCAGCCAGAATCCTCAGTCTATTGAAACCAAATTCTTAACAGGAAACTTAATGTCTGTTCAAAATCCTCTAAGTACTGTTTACCTCCACTGCCTGCTTTACTACCTTCAAAACATATTGCTTTAATCCCCTAACCTTCTGGCTAATTGCATTGCATCATTCTCTGTATATTCTGTAGAAGGTAGCTCTTTACTATTTTCCCAAATAAAATTCATCCAGCTTTTTTACAAGGGCTGTTCCCTGGGTCAGGAATGCTTTAACTTCCCAAATGCCTAGTAACTTCTTAGGCACTCATGAAGACTTAGTTCAGATCAGATGTTTCCTTCTATGTGAATTCTACCTCAGGCCATGAGCTCTATAATCTCTGGATTTTCCCTGATCTTAAACATCTCATAGATCTCCATTATAGTATATAGTACATTGCCTGTAGTCTTTTCACTTGTCTACCTTCCTAGCTGGACTGTGTTTTAAAAGAGGAACAATTTTGTCATTTATTCCGTATCTCCTGTGTCTAGTGTTAATTGGCTGATTTACTTGAAATTAAAGATAAAAATAAATTGAGGTGGTTTTTTTTTTTGTCATAGATCTCCATTATAGTATATAGTACATTGCCTGTAATCTTTTCACTTGTCTACCTTCCTAGCTGGACTGTGTTTTAAAAGAGGAACAATTTTGTCATTTATTCCGTATCTCCTGTGTCTAGTGTTAATTGGCTGATTTACTTGAAATTAAAGATAAAAATAAATTGAGGTGGTTCTTTTTGTTTTTTTTTGTTTTTTTTTTTTTTTTTTTTTTGCCACAAAGTTCATGAACTTTTCTCTGGAAGAAAACTGTCTTTGCTTTGGAATGTACCTTAATCAACTTGGTTTCTTATTAAGATAAAATGGTCTGGGGCTGCTTTGGGAGAACACAGATACAAATAAGTTGCTTTACATAATAAGATAATTGGACTCTGGAAATGTGCAGAGAAAATAATAGGGACCCCAACAGGAAGATGGTCACCTGGACAGCAACAATTTCTCAGTGATGCGGAGAAGTAGTGGTTCAAAAAAACCTTTTAGAATAAGAATGCCTTATACTCAGATTGCTATTATTTATCCTGATGTTATTATGTATTACTATTATCTATCTTGAGATTATTGTATTTATTGTCTATTAAATATGTAAATGCCTTATGTGAATGATGTTTTGAGAATATTTAGAGAATGGCCATATTCAAGAATTCAATAAGACAAGAACTTTGGAGTGATGAGATTGTTGTGAGAATGAACACTCCTGTATTTTTAAAAATATCAAGGTGGGGGGGGAGAATAGGACTTCCCATAGGACATGATATGAATGTAGCAGTCAGTATTATTTAAATTTCAAAATGGAGAACTCAGTTGACTTTGAAGTCATATCTTTATAGAAGCTAAAATTTCTGTCAGTTCCTATAGTGTTTCTAATATGTATCATTAGATATCTAAAAGGTAGATTTTTTTCTTAGAATACACATTAACTCTCCTCTTGTCAAATATTATTTTCATTTATGAGCAAGAGCCACTAGTATCTTCCAAGAAAACATGTAACTCTTACCCACCATCATTAAAGGACAGACATTTCTAGAAAGATAGAAGCAAAGCTAAAACTATATATAAGTAAAGACAATAATAATATATGTGCCAATGCTCTTTCCAGGGAGGCATGTGTTTCTAAAGGATACGGTTGGGTTAGGACAGATGAGACAGTATGATTCTCTTCTTGTGTGGAGGTAAGCTATGGCTCAAAGACATGATTTCCACTATTTATTTCCCTTGTGGGAAACTAAACTTCCTTAGTAACTAACTAACTAAACTAACTAAAGCTTTGAAATAACACAAATATTTCCTTTACAAATTTAATATAGCTCTGTAATAAGCTCCCATAATGTCTTTGTGGAAAATCATAGTATCTATTGTAACATTAGTGTAATGACTACCCTCATAATTCCTAACTGTGGCTACAGGAGTCATGAATTAATGTTGTCATTGTTTAAAGGAAAATAAGTATTCTAATTCCCTTCTTACCTTATTAAGTAAAAGTAGTCCTTTGTGAGGAAAACACAGTAGAGCTTTGTCTCACTTCCTTATTACATTTTTCCTAGGTACTTGCTATTGTTGTTATAATTAGAGATCGGTTGTTATTTTTTCTGATTAAAATAATAGTCATATGGAATTCACAGATTGCCAAAGAACCACATAGAAAATTGAGAATTGAGCTCAAATCCACAGTTTTCTTTGTTCGTTCTCTAATTCTCTGTTGCCTCTCCAATTCATTATGTCACCGATCCATTTACAAGTTAATCAGCAAGTTAATGATTACCATAAAGTGAAGAGTATAGAATTTTGTTTCAACCTAAGCTCAAAGGTAGACTGGTGATACCTGCATTTCATATCATCCAAGATGTGTAATTGATCAATACGATTTTTTTGGTAATAAGAATACAAACAAAAACTTAAACAACTTAGGTTTGCATTTTAAAGTGAGCATAATTCCATAAAGTGAACACAGTTTCTATAAAAGATAAATGCAGATTGTCATGGACAAATAATTTTGCTGCCAACACCAAAATCTAGGTGCTGGAAAATATTATTTCCTCTTCTCTTCCAGCACACCCACCCCCAGCATCTGCCACACTTCTCAATGCCAGACATAGGGCATGATTAGGAATTGAGAAGTCACAGCCTGTTCTCTTTCCCAACTGGAGAAGAAGGCAAAAAGGATCAGGAGCTTCCTGGATCCGTGGTGTTCAAACCTCCCAGACCCTATAACCCTGAGCTTGTAATAATAAATCCAGTATTTTCTAATACAGTGCTCTTTCTTACTTCCTGAAGTGACATTCACCAGAAACATAATTCATCTAAATATATATATATATATATATATATATATATATTTAAAAGTTAACATAATTCTTAACTGAAGTGTAAAAGAAGCATAAAAGAAAGTTAATGCATAGTAAATAGCATGTATTTCAATCTGTAAATGTTCAGGAATATCCAGACATAATGGATTTCTTAGATGCTTTAATTTATTATGCAGGATCTCTGTAAAATGTGGCAGAAGTGTGCTATATTGGTGACTTGAGTCTTTGGTAGTGGCGCTTTCCAAAATGTGTTCAAATGAAGTTGAGTCTGGTCAGTATTCCTTTTGTTACTGAGGTATCATTACTTCTAGGCAATCCCCCTTGACAGAACAATTAATTATATGCATATACTAATTCATATGTGTATATATATGTGTGTGTATATATACATATAGATAGGTAGATAGATCTGTATTAGTTGTCTGTGGCTGTTGTAAAAAAGTGCCACAAGCCAAATAACATAAACACAAACAAAAAACAACAGAAATACATTCTTTCACAGTCTGGAAGCTAGAGTCCAAAAGAACCATTCTGCCTTCCAAGCCTCTAGAGAAGAACCCAGTTTTGTTTTTTGAGACTTTTGGTGGATGTAGGTATTCTTTGGCTTCTGGACACGTTAGTTCAATCTCTGTTTCTGTGGTTTCATTGCCTCCTCTTCTGTGTCAAAACTCCCTCTACCTCTCCCTTGTAAGGAATCATGTGAAGCCATCCATTTACTTAACAGTTCAATGCCATCATACACCTATAGTGGTGTCAAATTGTTAACTGGTAGCCCCCAGCAAGGCAACTCAAAAAAGTCTTTTTAGCTCAGAGACCTGATCACAGATGTCTGAAGCACTCAAACTATTAGTCTTTTGTTTATTGATTACTAAAAAGAATCTATCTGATTAATATTAAAAAGGGAACTATTTGTTGATAGGTGACAATTTTTCCACAAGCCTATTTTATTTTTTGCGAAGAAAATAAAGCCTCTTCCACATTATCATAGATAATATATAGATCGAAATTACTTTATTGTATATTTCTTCTTGGCGTTTATGATTTTCCTGTAGCACTGGATTTCCCATCATAAAAGACAATTGTTCTCATGGAAACTTATTATAGAAACATTAATTTTGCACAAAATTGTCTTGCATTAGCAGGGACAGTTGTTAAGGAGGGGCTCATGGACGGGGTTGTCAGATTTGACTATGCCATGGACAATTTCCTACAGCTGAATTCATTTGAATAGCACTCATTAAAAAAAGAAAATGTCTGCCAATGAATTGTTCGTAATGCAAGGAAAGAAAAAGTGGAAATGACCTGATTCTCTGCAAGAGAATAAACTGTTTTGTCCTTATAGAAGAAGACTATGCAGCAATTAAAACAATGAACTACAGTTACATGTATCCATACTGAGAAATTAAAAAAAAAAAACTTAAGTAAAAAACCAAGTTATTTTTGCAAATGTTTAAACACAGAATGATACTATATCTTTATGAATACATAAATATATAATATGCAGGAATCTGTATGGTAATACCATACTCCAAGGTAGTGCATATCCCTGGATAAAGAAATAAAAAGGGACTAGATGAGGTGGTACAGACTTTAATTGTATCTATGACATGTAATTTTTTTTCCTCTAAAGAGAGATCCTAAGTTAATATGGAAATATGAAAGCTATCTAAAATCTTGATAGTTTATATGTCGTATTATTTCTGTGCCTTTCTATATGTTATTTTTACTGAAATAAATTCTAAATTATAATAATATATGAATATAGCATAATTATTTATGTATATAAATTTTTATTTTGAATACTCCTTGTTTTTGTCAATAACACAAAGGAATACATAGATACAGAATTTGCCTTTAAAAAATATTTTTAAGGCCCTAGTTAAACACCTATATTTATTTAAAATGAAACAGTTGATAAATTCCCCCGTACCAGAGTTCCTTCCTTTAATTAGGGATAATTTCTTCCACCTATTTTTTTAAAGATTACATTTATTTATTTGAGAGATAAGGCACAGAGAGAGAGGGAGAAAATCTCAAGCAGACTCTGCACTGAGCACAGAGCCTAAAGCTGAGCTGGAATCTCACTACCCTGAGATCATGACCTGAGCTGAAACCAAGAGTCAGATACTTAACCGACTGAGCCACCCAAGAGCCTCACTTCGATTGATTTTAATAGCAACTTAATCTTTGCCTAGTTCTTGGTGTGACAGGTACTGTCACATATGAGCTATCAACCTCAGCCCTTAGGGTGAGTTTACAGGGAAGTTTTTCTAGTTGTAAATATATTTAATGTTGAACAAGAGGAGGTTCCAAGAGATTAAATGACTTCACCAGAATTCGTTGTTGGGCTAATATTGAGCACAGTTCTTTCCATTCTTTTTTTTTTTTTTAAGATTTTATTTATTTATTTGACAGAGGGAGAGACATCACAAGTAGGCAGAGAGGTAGGCAGGCAGAGGGGGGAAGCATTCTCCCTGTTGAGCAGAGAGCCTGATGCAGGGCTTGATCCCAGGACCCTGAGATCATGACCTGAGCTGAAGGCAGACCCTTAACCCACTGAGCCTAGGGCAAACAGGTGCCCCAGTTCTTTCCATTCTTAACTGCTAACTCTTATGATAAATCTTTTCACCTTCCTTAAATATTAAAAGAAAATTTCAAAAGATCTGTCACGTATTTACTCTAAGTTGTGTTGTTTAGTCCCTTGCTATTTGCCATTTTATTTGGTTTGTTTGCTTTGGTGAAGGCAGGAGTGACAGTTGGTGAGAAGTATAGAAACTGCCTGAAATAGGCAATTAATACAAACATCTCTCCTTCCTTCTCTCTCTCTCTCTTTTTCTCTACTGAGGGAATTCATTTGGGTAAACAAGCTCTCTTTTGGAATACTAATTATCCCAAGATGGGTAAAAACCTTAGTTACATTTTTGTTGCTTTAATCATACTTAATGGAAAGGAATTCAAGTTAATGAAATCAGCTTGGGAGGATAAAATTTGCTCCAAGCAATCATGCCTAAAAGGAAATGGAAAATGAGAAAATAAGAAATATGAAAGTACGTAAAAGCATTAATCTAAGTGTAGTAACATTTTAAACCGTGAGCTCACTGAGTGACTGACCCTCCACCTAGTGAAGTGTCTGGTTCTTCACACAGGCTCAATGACAGTTTATTAACATTTAAGAGAATCAGTGCAAGTTCTTCCATTTTACCACAAATCCAACTGTGCCTCTAAGGCTTAAACATGCTTAGAATCATCTGGAAGAGTTACAAAAACATGAAATGCTAGCACCACCCTGAAGCTATTGATTCCTTAAGGCAGGAGTAGGCCAAAGAATTGCCTTTTCTGACAATTCCTCCTGTGATGCCATTTGTGCTGGTTGGGGAAAATCATACTAAATTTTGCTCCTACTTCGTTGATTCCTCCTTTTCAATTTCATTTGCTGGTATTTCTCCTCTCAGACTTCCTAGTACTGGACTACCACGGAGCCCAGTCCTTGGCTACTTGGTGATCTCACATATCCAGAAATCTGACCAGATCTTACCATTTATGTTGCTACCGCCTTCTCTGAGCTGTCAGCTCTCTTCTGGATTATTACAGGAGCATCTAACCATATACCCTGAACCTTGCTTCTACTCTTGCCTTTTTATGGTCTATCCTCATCAAGAAGTCAGAGTGATGTTAAAATTGTAAGTTCTTGTTATTTTTGTGCTCAGAACTCTCCAAAGACTTCTCATCTCTTCCCAAATAAAACCTCAAGTTCATAAAATGACCTACAGAATGAAATTCATACTCTGGCTTCACCTTATAGTATCTTCTCTTAGTTCTTAATGAGACTGACGGGGACTTCTCAGTTTAAAATTTAAACTCCTCTTCCCTCTCCTCATCCTCAGCATTTTCAGTCTCCCTGTATCTTCTCAATTATATTCCCCAAAGCACTTACTATCTTATTTCTTATTATAAAAAATACACATGTATTTATTGAATTTTTACATTTATCTCCATCCCCACCAGAATATAAACTCCATAATGTTTTGTACATGGATATATCCAAACATCTAGAATACTGACTGACACTCAATAAGAGTATATTTACTTACTTAATAAAGGAATTAATTATCATCAAGATCCACAACTTCATCTTCTTTGCCTTGTTATTGTCATGATAATAGGAGCATTTGCTGTTTATGGTGAACATGCAGTGATTGTGCTACGTGTTTATTCTACCTTATCTTTTTTTAATATTCCAAACCAACTTTTGAGCTATTATTGTGCTTATTTCAGAAATGAGGAAACATGGGGCACCTGGGTGACTCAGTGGGTTAAAGCCTCTGCATTCGGCTCAGGTCATGATCCCGGGGTCCTGGGATCGAGCCCCGCATCGGGGTCTCTGCTCAGCAGGGACCCTGCTTCCTCCTCTCTCTCTGCTTGCCTCTCTGCCTACCTGTGATCTCTGTCTGTCAAATAAATAAATAAAATCTTTTAATAAAAAAAAATGAGGAAACAGACCTATTGGATATCGTAACTTTTCCAACACTAGCAGCCAGTGGGGATGACAACATTTGATTTAATAAAATACGATCCAGTGGTTGTGACCTGAACCACTATGCTGTGATGCCTATAAATGCACTTGTTGGAGTTTGTGCTTGTATCAAATTATAAATATGGGTGACATGAGTCTAAGTTAAGATATGGATCCACTCTCAGCATGCTGTCCAAATCAAATGTTCAACCATACAAGGTTGTAGGAAAGATAGAGCTCTAAGGAAGATTCAGTAAGGAAATATGCCTTGAGATCCCTCATAGCTAGGCAGCTCTCTTGGCCCTCAAAGCTCAAGGGTCTTGTTCTGGTTGATTATCTGCACAGGCCAGGCATTGTGCCAGGCCCTGTAAGTTAGTGGTGGAATAAAGAACTCTCTTGCAGGCTAAAGGGAAGAAGGGATTCTCAAAATACTTTATGATCTGCACTCTACTAAAGATTTGTTAGTGGTAGAGTAAATGGTCTATCAACAGTGTCCTAAGTTTACCAGGAGATGTAGAGAGGCATCTCGGGCATCTGGGTTTGATGAGTAAATTATTTAGAAAATGTTGGTGGAGAGCCCGGGAGGGTATCCAACGACAGGACAATGCATGGGCAAAGGCACAGAAGTGAGAAAGAGCTCATGTCTTCTTGGTTATCTTTGGTTCTAGTTCAGGCAACACTGTATTTTTCTCTCTTTCCCTCCCTTACTTCTTTTCCTTCCTTTGTTTCTTTTTTTCCTATCAGTTAGAGAGTAAGGGGTTTGGGAGCAGCGTATGGATTGCCAGTGGGGAGACTTTATGAAAAAAAAAATGGGAAAATTGAATCGAATGCTTAATGTTGGATTTTAGCTACTACGTAATTGTCCCAGCAAATTTTTTTTTTAAGATTTTATTTATTTGACAGAGAGAGACCACAAGTAGGCAGAGAGGCAAGCAGAGAGAGAGAGAGAGAGAGAGAGAGAGAGGAGGCAGCAGGCTCCCCGCTGAGCAGAAAGCCCTGATGTGGGACTCGATCCCAGGACCCTGGGATCATGACCTGAGCCGAAGGCAGAGGCTTCTGAGCCACCCAGGTGCCCTCCAGAAAACTTTTTTAAAAAGATTTTATTTATTTATTTGACAGAGATCACAAGTAGGCAGAGAGGCAGGCAGAGAGAGAAGGGGAGTCAGGCTCCCTGCTGATCAGAGAGCCCTATGCAAGACAGATGCAAGCCAGTTGCAAGCCAGATGCAAGCCAGATGTGGGGCTTGATCCCAGGACCCTGAGACCATGACCTGAACTGAAGGCAGAGGCTTAACCCACTGAGCCACCCAGGCACCCCCCGCCCAGCAGATTTTTTTTTTAACCTTATATCCCATTAAATAATTATTCTCTTTTGCCTGGCTACCCTGTCACTGTTTCTGGTTAAATTTTTTTGTGTCATATATAAAATATATTTAAGTGCTTTTTGGAAGATACTTAATTTAAATTTGTTTTCCTTCTACTTCCTACTTAAACATTTTAGGGCTCTATGGTACAGTGTGTGCCTGATCAATTAATATTTATTGATGTAATATCATAAACTTGTCAGGTACTTTCAGGGAATCATTCATGATTTTTTAAAAAAATGTTTAATTTTCACATTTAATATATGTTATTAATATATATTGCTAATTTGGTAATCTACAGTAACTAATTTGTCATTCATATCTTTTTATTCCCTAGAGAAGTTAAATAATGTTATTTTTCTCAATAAAAAATTTGGAACTTTAAGAGAAAGTTTCTGGTTTTGATTTCTGTGGTAAAGTCATTGTGGAGAAAACAAGACATCTTTAGGTGATGTCTAAAATAAGGGGGTTGATAGTTTTTAGTATGATACTTGAGTAGTTTGGAAAATATAATTAAAAGCTTTATTTGTAAAGCACAATAAAAGTCTTAGATGAAAATTATAGTTTATATATAATATTAAATATTCATGAGTATATAAAATATTTAGAGTAAAATGTGGAAATTACTCTGAGCTAGTAAGGATTACTGTGTTGATAGTTCAGAACAATAATACATTTATCTTGTTTCATGTTTATCTTAAACCAGTCTGATATGGAAGTAAATATAGTTGTCTGGTTTGTTGTGATTTTTGATGAATATTAAGTGCTTTGATAATTGATTCTCATAGTGTGTTCTGTGCATGCTGAGATGCTGACTGTATTTATGACACTCATATTTTCGCTGAAGACTTAGCTGTGATGATGTGTGAAAATGAATTTGAGGAACAGATTTGAGAATCTGGCTTTGCTCATCTTTTATGACTTGACTGATTTAGTGAAATGCTTTTCTCCTAGTTGTTACCTTGTATTTTATTCTGGTTTCACATATAAAAGGTAGCTTTATACTCAGCTATAACAAAGACAGCATGAGTAAGTTTTTCAGGTTAAATAAATCATATAATAGAACCGAAGTTTTCATACAGTGCCTAAATGTGAATGAAAACAAAAGCCCTACAAAATTCCTTTTTTTTCTATAATGAATGTCTTCTTATTCTTGAGGCTTTTTTTCCTCATATGAAGAAACGTTGATAGCATCGTAAAAGAAACCTCAGTTCTCCTTTGCTTAAAATTTGTCTAATGTTTACAAAGTTACTCATTTGTGGGTTTTTCTTTCTTTTTTCTTTTTTTGTGGTGGTGGTGGTTGGGCGTGGAGGGGGTGGGGAGCAGCAATCTGTTCATGCTCATGAATTTTCTTTTTCTTTCCCTCCTTGCCCAGATAACATCTGGATAGACAAAAGAGAAGTTTATGTGTTTTTGTGGTTTTGAGTTAGATTTTCTTTATTTTTGGTGTCTCACCATGATATCATGGAATCAGCTACAGTGAAATTTTACCTTCCAGGAAACTGGACATCATCATCTGGTATGCACTGAAGTGTGGCCATCTGATCTTGCAAATATTGTTCTAGAACCCAGTGCCAAGGAGTATAGACCTGGCCTTTGCCTAGAGTCAAGAGTTCCCAAACTCTGGGACACTCTTATCCTTAAGTCAGGCTTCTTGAAAGTCACCAGCACTCACAGAACTTGTGTAAATCCTTTGGTGCCCATTGCCCTGAAGAGTTTAACTATGTATTTTATTCTGCAGGCTGCACTGTGCCAGATCTGCCAGATCTGCTGAGCATGCTCTCATGTTTTTTCATGTAGGCAACTTCCTCAGCCATTATCTTGTTGTAATATGGTGGTCATAGCACCTGATAAAACTGGGCCTTCTCTGAAGCTGTTGAGGCTTTTGAGGATTATATAAAGGAAAGTGGGAAACTTCTCAAGAAGATCAGTTTCTTCAGTCAACCTGAACTGATTCAATCTACCTACATCTACCTGTATCCACCTGTATTTCAGTTATTTTATCAGGACTTTCTTCTGACTTCATGGTCTGTTATCTCCAGTTTGGTTCTTGACAGACATAAATTCTACTTTGGTTGCTTCTAGAAAAGCTTTTGTGTAAAAGCATTGTGAGTTCCTTTTTTTTTGCATACAAATTTGTTTCCTACATGTTTTGAACTTTTTACTTAAATTCCAGATAGTTAACATACGGTGTAATACTAGTTTCAGGTGTACAGTTTAGTGATTCAGTGCATACTTACAACAGCTGGCCCTCATCACAAGTCCCTCCTTCATCTCCATCACCTATTTAACTTATCCCCTCCCTCACCTCCCCTCTGGTAACCATCAGTTTATTTTCTATAGTTAAGAGTCTGTTTCATGGTTTGTTCCTCTATCCCTTCCCCCCCACCAGCTTGTTTGTTTTGTTTCTTCAATTCCACATATGAGTGAACTCATATGACAATTGTCTTTGTCTGACTGACTTACTGCACTTGACATAGTACTTTCTACTCCATCCACATCCTTGCAAATGACAAGATTTCATTTTTTTTCATGGCAGAGAATATTCCATCACACACACACACACACACACACACACACACACACACACACTTTCTTTATCCTTCATCAGTCAGTGGACAGTTGGGTTGTTTCCATAATTTGGTTGTTGTAGATAATATTGCTATAAACATCAAGGTGCATGTATCCCTTTGAATTGGTATTTCTGTCTTTCTTATGTATATACCTAGTAGTGCAATTGTTGGATGGCAGGCTAGTTCTATTTTAACTTTTTGAGGAACATTCACACTGTTTTCCAGAGTGGCTACACTAGTTTGCATTCCCATCAACAGCTAGAGCAAACAATCCTAAAATTTGTATGGAACAACAGAAGATCCCAATTAGTCAAAGCAATTAAAAATTTTAAAAAAAGCAAAGCTGGAAGCATCACACTTCCAGACTTCAGGTTGTATTATTAAGCTGTAATGATCAAAACAGAATAGAACCCACAACTATATGGTCCATTAATCTTATTAATCTTTGACAAAGCAGGAAAGACTATCTAATGGGAAAAAGACAGTCCCTTCACCAAATGGTGTTGGTAAAACTGGACAGCAACATGCAAAAGAATGCAACTAGACCAGTTGCTTACACTTTACACAAAAATAAATTCAAAATGGTTTAAAGACCTAAATGTGACACAGGAAACCATTAAAATCCTACAAGAGAACACAAACAGTAACCTCTTTGATCTGGGTCACAGCAACTTCTTAACTAGATATTTCTCCTGAGGCAAGGGAAACAAAGGTAAACTATTGGGACTTAATCAAAATAAAAAGTTTCTTTATAGCGAAGGAAACAACAAAACTAAAAGGCAGCCTAAAGAATGGGAAAAGGTGTTTGCAAGTGACATATCTGATAAAAGGGTTAATATCCAAAATACATAAAGAACTTATAAAAATCAACATCCAAAAAATAAATGATGCAGTTAAAATGGACAGAAGATATGAATAGATATTTTTCCAATGAATTCTTGACTTAAGTTTGAAACTTAAACTTCAGTAAAGAGTTGTTAGTCTTTGAGGTCCTGTTATAGCCTTCTATAAAGAATTCCAAAAGAATGAAAAAAAAGTAACAAGAAAACAATTTAATTTCCAAGAAGAGAAAATGTAATGGCAGTATTTCAAAACAATACAATATTTTATTGTATCCATTCCTCAACTTGGTAAAAAGTCCAGCAAGGGAGTGATAAATGAAAGACAAATATGATGTTGGTATGCATGGTCACTGGAATAGGACAATGGCTAAATCCAGGAAATTTGAATTTAGAAATGATGATAACTGTAGAGGATCTTTGCCATACCATTGATAAGCTCTAATTCATATTTCACACATTTATCACTGTAGGAATATTTCTAATTAGGAGCAATTTTTGTACCCAATTTTATTCCCACCCTGAATGTTTACAAGTTTCAAAAGCTTGTAAGTAGTGGCAAATCCCTGTGGAAAAGTCTTCAGCTAGGTATAATCTACCAGAATGTATTTGCTATAGATACTGAGGTCTGTCCGGTTGCACTTTTTTTTTAAATAACCTGGGCCTAAAGAATAGGATAAAAAGTGTATTGAAGACATACAACATTTAATGAATATATTTATTGAATGAATTTAATGAATATACATATACATATATATGTATATATATTCTCTCTCTATATATATATATACATATATATATGTACACACACACATACACACACACACACACACACACACACACTCAGTACATAAATTTGATAGACCCTAGAATCATAAATGATCTTTGGAGAAAATTTATACAGTATCCTTTTGTGCTAAAATATTGCAGGATTGTTTATAACAGTACCAGACCTCAATACCTATAAGCATTTTGAACATTTTAACCAGTGCCCTTTTCTTTTTTTTCCTTTTTTTTTTAAGATTTTATTTATTTTTTTATTTGAGAGAGAGAAAGAGACTGAGATAGAGCATAAGAAGGGAGAAAGTCAGAGAGAGAAGCAGACTCCCATGGAGCTGGGAGCCTGACGTGGGACTCGATCCCAGCCGGGATCATGACCTGAGCCGAAGGCAGTGGCTCAACCAGCTGAGCCACCCAGGTGCCCCAACCACTGTCCTTTTCATCATGTTACACACTGTACTTTATTAATCTCTTTCTTCAGCCAGGTGACCTTGGATATGAAACTGAACCCTAGTTTGTTTGTTCAGAAAGCTACGTACCCCTTCATAGCATTTCACACCAATATTATAATACAAAGTTGGAATGTCAGCTAAATTTTAGCCAAAAACCAGACACTTGAGAAACATACTCTTAAGTGACATTTGACAAATGGAGACGGATTCTTGGTTGAGATAAAAGGGCTTTTGCTTTTATTGGTGAGAAACTACTTTAGTTAATAAGTTGAAAAGGGTAAATAACAATTAAAAAAAATTCTAGCCACTGTGCTAAAGAGAAGGAGGTTATGGGTTGGGGGTAAACAAACAATAAGCATAGTTCTTGCTTTGATAATTGAAATGAAGATTAAGATAGATGTCATCATAACATCAGGAACTTACTAATAATGGATACCTAAAATTCTGAAAATGGAATAGACTATCCAAAAGGGGCATGCTTCTGGTACTTAGGTATTCATAGAGAGGCTAAATAACTTAAGTAAAAGAAATTCCTAGCTGCATAGTATCTTGTTTATTGATCTATTGAATTTTCCACCCAGTGTTCCTTTGGTTGTAACCAACATACACATCACATGTGAACAGATCAAGAACAGGGGATATTGATTATGAATGTTTGAAGAGCCTCACAAAATCCAGGCATGGGAGGGAAAGACTACTTGACTTCATGAGAACTGGCTGGACTTTGGGAGCTGAGATGCTTGGACAGTCTCTTGGGAACTATATGATTCTTATTTCATTGTCCTTTTTTATGTCTGTTCTATTTTCCTTTCTCCATAGATTGGCTTAGTCATAAGTTTGAAGAAAGTTGTAAATATCGACCCCAGAACCAAAGGATACATCATCTTCTAGCTGTAAAGTATAAAGCTCACTAATCACAATCTCTACATCTCTCATTGGATTCAGTTAGCACATCTCTTAAAGTCGTACCACCAAAATCATAAGTTTCTTTAAGCAAATGTCATGGCTAGTTTTATTTCAATTTTTGAACCAATTAACTGTGGCCAAAGGTTATAGTTGGAGGGACAGGATTGCATTAAAGACAGTGCTGACTTTTTTAGGAAACTAAGCATCTCAGTTACGAAGAAATGTACCCATCACATTTCTTTCCTTTCTTTTCTCTTTCCTTTCCTTTTCTTTTTTAAAAGAGTTTATTTATTTGAGAGAGAGAGTGACTGGGAGAGAATACAGGAGCAGGGGCAGAGGAGAGGGAGAAGCAGGCTTTGCACTGAGCAGGGAGCTCAACATGGAGCTTGATCCCAGGACCCAGGATCATGACGTCAGCCAAAGGCAGACACTTAATGACTGAGTGACCCAGACACCCCCATCACATTTATTTTCTTAATTAATATCTACTTGATGAATTCTCAGTAATTTCCAGAAGTTATTTCACAAACCTGAGAGTTGATCTATGAGTTTCTTTCTAATTTTCAAATTCCATTGTTAACAATTCTGTTATTATTATGACCTTTAAATTCAATATTCTTGTCTCTAGTCTCATTCCATTTCAGTGTACTCTCCTTTGTTGTTGTTTTAGGGAAAAAAGAAGTCTTCAGAAGCTGCCCAGTACCATTAGGAAGGAAAAAGTTTTCCTTCACAAATCCTGGGAATACAGGCCTCTTCCTTTCTATCTCATATCTTGTATACCATCACATGACAATGTCAGTCATCCTGATGACTTGCTGGTTGCCAATTATTATTTTCTTTTTCATCATCATTAGTTTGTCTTTTTTGCTCTGCAGTTTGATTAAAACTGATCCACTCATAGCCTAGAAAACTCTCCATTACTCAAAATTCTATACAAACATTAAGTCTTCTATGATCCTTTGATGTAGCATTTTCTTTCTCTTTTCTGAGACTTCATGATACACTCTACTTTCACTATCATATTTCTTCTCCAGTGTTGTTATTTAATTATCTGTCTCTTCTGCTGTGGTATGGTTTTCTGAAGGTCAGGAGCATTATCTTTCACCTCTGAATATGCACTGTCTAGTCAAATTCCAGGTACATTGTAACTAATTAATCAATAGTCATTTTTAAATGAATAAATACTATATTATTTATGCCAGTTTGATTTGCTGACATGGTTTCCATTTGCTGGATATAAGAAAACTGGAAAACTTACTTGAGAAAGGTGAATGATATGTTAGGAAAATAATCCAAGTTATTTCTTTGAAATTATTTTTGTATGTTTGACCAAAAAAAGTTATAACTTTTTGCACCTTATATTTCTCACCCATAAAATGAAGAATGAGAAATAATGATCTCTAGTAAGTCCTCAACACTATAACACTAATAATATGGAAGAATATTGACATTTTAGTGTTAGTAACATCAGTTTTTCATCACAAATATTCTTGTGGTAAATAAAAATTATCTGTTGATAGTTACAATCTAGGCTTACCACCTAATTGATATAAATGAATTTGAAGTACATTAATACACAACAAGGAACCAAATACACAGGTAGAAGTTTCAAATGTGTTTCTCCTGCTCTGACATCCACAGAGCCCTAATGTGTACATCCTGCTGTCTACTTCACATCTCTACTAGGGTGTCTCATAGATACCTTAGATATCTCAAAAGAGATGTCTTGATTTTCCTCCTTCAAAACTTTTTCTCTTTAATCTCAATAAATAACACAACCATCTTTTCAGATTCTCAACCCAAAATTTATTTTTGGGCTTTTTTTTTTTTTGGCATTAATTTTGAATCTCTTCCTTTTTCTTATATGTCTCCCATCTACCAATTCCTAATGGAAATCAGCAGCTTGTATCAGCTTTACCTGATTTCATGCATCCAAACATCCCAATTTACTTCCAGTGTAAAGCACTATCAACTCTTAACTGAAATATAACATAGTCTTAAGTGGCCTCTGTGCTTCCATTTTTGTCTCCTTACCATAGCAACCAAAGCTATCACTGGAAAATGCATATCTGATCTCATGCCTTCCACAGTTAAAACTTTCCAGTGCCTCCCAGCGTAGTACATGGGGGGAAAAAATCCTTCAAATCTTCACTCTGTCCTTGCCTTGATAGCCTGAAGTATTATACTCAAACGTGCCGAGGTGCTCTGACCCCAGATACTTGAATCATTTTATTTTACTTTATTTTATACATTATGTATTTATTATAGTTTAGTATATATTATGTGAATTCATATGTTTATTTACTTATTTATTTTTGCTCTCCATTCCCACTCTTTGCATACAACCATGAGGTCTATTTTAATACATAGAAGATATTTGTTTGATGATGATGGTAGTTTTCAGAATTAATACTCCATGGTTTAAAGTTATAAGTCCTAAACTTAATTTTCTCATTTATAAATGAGAAGTCATACTTTTCTACTCATAATTTTAGCCAATTTTAGCCTTTACAAGGCTTTTGTTAATTCTGTGCTTTGCTGTTTATAAACTTAAGATCTTTTTCTGTGTTTTAATGGTCTGCATTATATGGTTAATAAGTTTGATTTTCCTTCTAATAGCTTAAATGGTTTGATTTTTTGCACCTTGTGTTTTATCGTAACATCATTTTAACATCATTTTAAATTGCTTAAATTACTCTCAAACCTTAATAAATACAATATATTCAAGACTAATTTCCCTTAAATATTTTAATACTATAACTTAATATGATTTTTACTTAAAATCATAGTTATAAATCAGGTGACACAAAACAAGAAATAGCCCTGCTCGCCAATGTATTCTTAGTGCCTAGAACAGAAATATGAAGCTTATGTTCATTTCTTCATGGTGGACTATTGGATTGGGTTTTAGTTCTCCCGTTTGACTTTCTCTAGTCTTGTTTTTCTCCCTTCCCTGCACATTTTTTTAATGTAATACTCATGATTCTAGAATTATGCAATATTAAATAAAGATTAATAGCATATCAAAGCAGCAGAAAAATATGAAGTCAAAAAATATATTGCCTCATTACTTGATGCTGGAAAGGTAAATATTACCATTCGGCCCAGAAATCTTTTTTGATTGGCCAGAGAAATCTATAATTACCTCATTTTTATATGTTGGACTTAAATTTTTATTGAATACAGAGAGAAGTGTTTACTTTGGTGGCATTTCTTTGTTTAATGTGGTCCATTAAAATAAAAATGTTTCTCATTTTGGCCATCAGTTTGATATTTTCCTCTTCTGACACATTGACTGTGATAGTCTATGCTTTGAGCTCTTCTTAGCATTGAGAAGAAAATAAGTTTCATTAATGAGATATAAATTAGGATAATTGATATTTTGCACTTCTTCTAAAATTAGAACTATAGCTGCAGTGTTTTAATTTTAGACAAATAATCCATAATTAGAATATAATACATTTTACTGGTACTGAAAAAAATCACAATATCTCTTTCATAGTTATTATCATACAATATATATTTTCATACTCATTGGCTTACTTATGTTGTAGAGTATACGGTGACTTTTAAACATAAAATATAATTTTCTGTTGTTCATGCTGCTGATTCTGTTGTGTGGATGAGCACTGTAGTCCCATGATTTTGAGAAAAATAAAGCTTGGTTTTAGCATATTTCCTCTGCTGCTGATTATAAAGGTAATTATTCTGATGTTGCTGTGGAAATACTTATAAAAAACGCTTTTTGTAGATTTTGTTGCTGGTGTAATATTTCTGTCTATTTACCTATTTACAAATTGGTGAACCTAAATTACATTTTGTAGGCAGAGACAATTACAAAGCACTATTGCTTAGGGCTGAAAACATAAGTACTTGGTAATTTTAGTGGAAGGAAAATTCCTTCCCATTGTCAGGAAATTCTTTTATTTCACCTCATACCTAGGAGTTTGTCTACTTCTACTTATAAGTCAACTTTTTTCAAAACAAGTACTGCCTCTAGAACATATGAAATATGTATGGATATTTTCTTCAGTAGAAAGCTGTTGCTTTATATCTAATGCTGTTCTAGAAAGTGGAGTCCTGTGTATTTTACCTAGTCTTTTTGGTAAATCTCTGAATTCCTATTACCTATATCACTCTCGAGTTCTTGATCTCTTTTAATCAAACTGTCTGCTTTAAAACTGTACTCTGGCATCCTCTGTCTACTGATGGTGACTGCCCTAATTTTTGTTCACCTGATAAATGGTGTCTGTCATTCATTCTACAAAAATTGTTGAGTATCTACTAAGGGCCAGGCACTATTCTAGTAACTGGGATACTGAAGTGAATAAAATAAAAACCCTCCTTTGTGGAACTTACATTCTACTGGGAGTAAATGGTGATGATGATATAGAATACATAATATATAATATATAACATAATATGTCTATCAGATGATCACTAAGCACTAAAGAGAAAAGTAAAGCGGGGACCCTGGAGGTATTAGGGAAGGCTTATCTGAGATTATATTTGAACAACAGCTCAAAGAAGGTGAGAAAGGGACTATGCAGATATTTGAGAGGGGCTGGGAAGAGTCATTTTAAAACTTTTCAAGATGAGTTTTAGTTAGGAGGGTTTGAGAGAGAATAGAAAGAGTAGAAGTAAAATACCATGAGTAGAGACAAGTTTTTCAGAGAATCTTACTCTAAAAAGAAGCAAAAAAAAATGGGATGGTAACAAGGAGGACCTGAGGAGATTAATGATATGCTTTCTGGATAGTTGAAATTGCATGTTTATTAGCTGATGGAAATAGTCCAGTGGACGAAGAAGAAGAAAAATCCATCAGTTTCTTGGTCTGTTTTCTTAGTTTGCTCATACAGTGCTGACATCTATTAAAATAAGGTTGATTAGCCAGATTCCTACAGGCAAAGAAAATGTTATGGTTCAAAAAAAAAAAAAAATCAAGACCCAAGCATTTTGATCATATAATTAGCATGGATTTTTCAAAATTAATCCTTCTTGCCATCACTGTGTTGTAGAATTAACTGAATTTCCCACCGGTTGTGCTATTGTGCCTTACTTCTTCTGATCAAAAGCTAATTTAAATTCTCAGAGAGAAAAAAAAAATTCTCATAGAGAGAAATCCTTTATTTTAATCATTAGGTCATACTCCCTTCTAGAAGAGTAAGTACAGTTCTTTTATGGGAATTCCAAAATATGAGTAAATCATATGTAGACTAGATCAGAACCACCAAGGTGTGAATAGTTAAATATCATTAAGAAATCAAATGTGTTAAATATTTTAAAATATCTGATATTTGTTATTTTTATCTTTGTAACTCAATATTAAGTTAAGAAATGCATTATTTTTGGTTTACATTATCGTGTGAGGAAAGTATTAACAAAGTGTCAAAATTATCAATTCAGTTACTTAATATATTGTAAACAAACAACTAATTGAATGACAAATGTCTACTTTATGCTAAATCCTAATAATTCCTTGAGATTATAGCTTTCGAAACTATCAGTTTAAATTATATGTTAAAGTAACAGAAGCCCAACTAAAACTGGTTTTAAAGTATGGCATGATTTACTGGTAACTGAAAAGCCCCAAATGAGGCAAGATCCAGCATTTGACTGTACAGTACTTTAACTAGTGTCATCAAAAACACAATTTCTTTTGTTTCTCTGTTCTGCCTTCCAGAAATGTTTTCTCCATCATCAAATAGGCAAAACACAGCCATAAAATTGACTTCCATTAGCAACCAGGGTCACATATATCCTTATTCAAATCTAGGAGGAGACAGAACACTTTGTGATTCCAGAATTCCAAGTAAAATATTCATGGAGGGTACATCCCTAGGACAGTGTCTGAGGACAAGAAAATAAAAATGCTGACTATCTCAAATCAAAAAGGTTCCCTAAAGTTAGGAGATTAATTGGCTTTTTTTTCAGACTGCTTGGTATACATGCAGGAGATGTAAATAATTGTTCTAAAATCTGAATACTTAAGCTCAAAGGAGCCAGCAATACCACTACTGGCCTAAATATTTATAATAATTTCCTGATATTTTTACTTTACTTCTTTTAGCAATGATTGGATTTCTTAGACAAGAGTAGAGGGGAATGTATGTGAGTTCTTGTTGTGTAATTATATTATTCAGATCACAAAAATATTTACTCATTTACTGGATTTTGCAGATTAGATGGGGTTCCTGCCTTCAAGGAACTCAGAGTCTCACAGGAAAAAAAGATGTGAATGAGCCAGTGGTATAACATGCTAAGTGTTGTAACACTGCTGGGAGAACATATATAAAATATCTGCATTGCTTTTCTAGAGCTGAGTAATAAATTACCACAAGTATGGCATTTTAAAATAATACACATTTGTTATCTCCAAGTCATCTTGGTTTTGGAAGCTGGGCACGATTTAGCTGGGTTTTCTTCTCAGTCTCATAAGCCTATAATTAAGGCTTCAGTCACTCAGATCTCAGTACTCATTTGGGGCTTGGGGTCCTCTTTCAAGCTCAGAGGGTTGTTGGCAGAATTTAGGCCCTTGTGACTGCAGTGAGGAGGTCCTCAACTCTCAGAGACCAGCTTGTTCCATTCCCCTTCAAGTTCAACAGAAGAGTCTTTGATCTTGATGGGGGCCAATCCCCCTTTGAAGGCTTTCCCCCAAATAGACCAACCCTACCCAAAATAGTACTTTTGTTTAACTCAAAAATCAATGAATTTGGAACATTAATTACATGTGCAAAATCTCTTCATCTTCACCATAATCTTTTGACTAGAAGCAAGTCATAGGTCCTGTCCGCATTCAAGAGAAGGGATATATGAGAAGGGATATATAGGGCTCCTGAGTGGCTCAGTGGGTTAAGTATCTGACTCTTGATATCCACTCAAGTCATGATCCTGGGGTCCTGGGATCAAACAGGTGTTGGGCTCCCTGCTTAGCGGGGAGTCTATACTTCTCCCTCTCCATGTACCCCTATCCCCATTCATGCTCTCTCTCACTCTCTCAAATAAATAAAATATTGAAAAAGGAAAAAAAGAGAAGCAATATATAGAAACTGAACAACAGAGGGGAAAAAAATCAGTGTCGTGACCCTGGCCCTAGGTTCCATTCACATAGGAGCCAAATTGAATCCATCTAAAGGAGCAGAGGATTAAGGAAGACTTCAAGCAATGGGTAAAATGTGAGTTTGGTTATGGAAAATAGGATATTTTAATTTTTATTTTACTTTATTTTTTTAGGATTTGTTTATTTAATTGACAAAGAGAGCACATGTTTACACATGGGGGAGGGAGAAAAAGTCTTAAGCCGACTCTGTGCTCAGTGTGGAACCGGAGGCAGTGCTTGATCTCACAACCCTGACATCACAACCTGAACTGAAATCAAGAGATGGACGCTCAATCGACTAGGATACCGAGGCACCCCAAGATAGTTTTAGATTAGAGAGGAAAGAGCATGTAGGTACTGAACTAAAATGAGCAGAAGTGTATATGGAATTCCAAAGTGGTTAAATGTGGAAGAGAGAAATAGGTCTAATATGGTTCAACCAAAATGTCGATAAGAAAAAAATGGCTTTAGCTTTGACTATGTATGGCCATATCATAATATGCCATAAAAAGTTTAGACTTTCTTCTGTAGACAATGGATAATGATCACTGGCATTTTCACTTTTGTCCATGCATCCACCCATTCATTCATCCATCAATATTTACAAAATGGTACTTTGTGCAAAGCACATCTTAGATGATAAGGATATGGAAGTAATGTTACCCTTTCCCTGCCACGAAGAACTTACAGTCTAGTGAGTAATGAGTCACATTCATTTAGCAACTTGTATAAATGTGACGATGAGACAAGAATAAATCTGTAGCTTACTTGGTTCAGTCCCAGAGAGACTTTGCCATCCAAAAAACCCGGTTCAGAAACCAAAATTATTTCAAAATAATTCAGTTCCTTTACTTCTGTTTCTTGAAGCTGGGAAGGGAACACAAAGTTGGCAATAATATTTTCTAAACTTTCTCTTTTTTCCCCCATCTGCTGTCCTCACACTAGAAGCAGTATGTTAAAGACTATAGAACCTTAACAGCCTGGGTCCTGGAATGAGTGTGTGGAGCCAAGTTTCCCAGGCCACCAATTAGAAAAACTTCCATTGAAATGTAAGGGTTTATCTGTTGCAGAATCTTCCATCACCTTAACTAATAAGAGATACTGTACCCATGGATAAGAGCCTGGGAGAGCAATGCATTCTAAATAAAACTCCATTTCAGTCAAAACAGGCAGATGGGAAAGCATTCTGTGAAGAATGCAAGTAAATAAGAGAAGGATTTATTACGGAAAAGGGCTTCTGAGGAAAACTTTGGAGAGGAGGGAAACAAAGTAGAATGAAATGAAGAAATGATGTAACTTTTATAAAGGTAAGTCTTGCAGCAATAGGTAGGGTGGATTATAGTACTGAACCAGCAGGAGCCTGTGGGCAGAAAGCTTGTGTGACTTCCTACTCAGAAATAGTTCCGTTGTATACTTAAAGATATATAGTACTTGTTGATTCAAATTTTTCTATGTCTAAAGCATTCTGTTTAAGAACTTTGAAAACATTTTTTCATAGAGCCAATCTTTAGATATAATACTCACTTTCAACCTATCATATCTTTCCAAACACAGAAGACATGTGGAGTTACATTAAATTTTGCATACACACACACACACACACACACACACACACACACACACACACACACTATATATATATATTTATATATGTGGTGGGTCCACACTAGATGGGCAACAATGTATTTCTAAAAAGAAGGTATTTATGTACATATGAGGGTACTTATTCATTCCCTGGGAAGGTGTAGCCAGTGGAACTAAGAGAAAAGTAGAGCCTGCAACAAATTATTTCAAAGCAATTAAATAGATAGCTTTAAATATCTTAAATAATGAGTGCTTTCAGTCCCAGTCCATATTTCTAATATTTTTTTCTTCTATCAAATCTACAGATTTAATATTTTCAAAAAGCTATTTTAGGAAAATTAGTGAGAATAGTTATTTTTAAATATTTTCCTTTATTCATCCTAATTTCTTCCCTTAGATCAGTGTATTATCTGATTATGCTTCATTGGAATAAGAACATTTTCAAATATCAACCCTTCCTCTTGTCTTTACATAACAATCTGTGATGTAAATTTGATAATATAGAATCAAGCAGTCCTGGATATTATAATGTCTTCATAATATAATAACATAGGTTACATATAAAAATGTGCCGTGATTTTAACAAAGGCTTTAACATTTCAGAATATCTCCATTTGGATGACCTATTGCTATTCAAAATTGTACTTCAATTAAGAGAATAGTCTTATTAAGCACTCACTACATATATAGACTACACTTACTATTTTGGCTCAAAAATTGCAGGTGCTTACAATATATTAGCTCTTATCCAAAGAATTAGTGATTACTAAAGATCAGAATAAAACTCCATCTACTCAAGTCCATGATTAATATGTCAAATTACTACTCATCAGTGTTACTGTGTAAGCAGCATTTGTTAGTGGTTGTTATCTAGGGCATGCAGAAGGCTGGAAACTCACTTTGATCTTTTGGTAGTGATCATTAGACCACCCTTTCTTTCATGTGACTCCTGACATTTCTTAGAAGAAGAAGGAACACATTGTTTTCCATAACCACTAATCATTTAGTTATTTAGTTATAGTCAAATAATTCTGTTATGAATATTTAGCACCACTCCTTTTTTTTTTTCATTTTATTTATTTTTTTTCCATTTTATTTATTTTTTCAGCGTAACAGTATTCATTCTTTTTTTTCCTTTTATTTATTTTTTCAGTGTAACAGTATTCATTCTTTTTGCACAACACCCAGTGCTCCATGCAAAACGTGCCCTCCCCATTACCCACCACCTGTTCCCCCAACCTCCCACCCCTGACCCTTCAAAACCCTCAGGTTGCCCCAACCTCCCACCCCTGACCCTTCAAAACCCTCAGGTTGTTTTTCAGAGTCCATAGTCTCTTATGGTTCGCCTCGCCTCCCCAATGTCCATAGCCCGCTCCCCCTCTCCCCATCCCACCTCCCCCCAGCAACCCCCAGTTTGTTTTGTGAGATTAAGAGTCATTTATGGTTTGTCTCCCTCCCAATCTATCAAGGAGAAAGCACCACTCCTTTTTTAATGTACTATAATTTTTGGATTTATGTGATTCTCTAACGTTATATACAAAATAGGGTAGCCTATAAAAAGAAGTTTGTTTTACAATATGTTGATAATTTGGCACTCCTCCACCTTCCCTCCTTCCCAGAAAATGGCTTCTCATCATACTTCCAATAGAATTCAGTCTCTCTCCCTGTCTGCCAGGCACTTCATGGTATGAACTCTGCCTGCCTACTCTGACTCTTAAGACACTTACTGTCACCCACTCTGTTCCCAGCACACTGGCTATTAGAACATACACTGCTTTTCCAACCAGAGGGAAGTTGTGTGGGTGTTCTTAGGAAAGACAGTCACGACTCTTAACCCCCTCCCTCACAACTGTTCTCCTGACTGACTGCTATCCTTCAGATCTCAGTTAATTTGTGTGTTTTGTTATGTGTTATTCAGTCAAAACTGTCAAGGTGGCTGGTACATAGTAGATGACCGAAAAAGGTGAAGGAAGGAAAGAAGTTGGGTGGGGGGAGGAAAATGGTAAGGAAATAACAATTATCTTTTGCATTTCTTGTATACTGTGTGGAGTTACAAAGACATAAACTCAAATAATTCCATTTTAAAACTGGTTCATTATGGTGCTTGCTTTGGCAGCACATATACTAAAACTGGTTCATTTTGAATACTATTATGATAAGCTCTAAATAGCATTTGTGTTATAGTCTTCTGTTTCTTAAACTATGTAGATTTTAGGGTGTGTTAATTAATGCAAGGATTTGAAACATTTCTTTAAGTATACTATTTCACGCGATTTGACATACTGCAGATCTTTGGATGGTTCATTATAGTAATGAAAACAACATTGCTGTAAACAATCAAAGTAACATGCATTTAAGTTTATGGATATAGACTCTCCTATTGCAAACTTATGTAATGTGGGTCTTTATAATTAGCTAATCAGTTTAATAGTTTTTACTAATTTAATTTTCATCTTCATTTCCTATTAATAGATTGTCATGGTTGATTTACCTGGTGTAATTAATAACTTGGGAGCTACATTATGACTGCTGAAAGGCATTGTTAAAGTGAACCTTTAAATATTTTCAAGCTATTTAATTTTCTTCCTTAAAAACAGATTGAAGAGTAGAATCAATTAGAAGAGAATAAGAATTTCTGTATAATATTAATATAACTTATAGTCATTTTAATTGACCAATTTAAGAATACATTCAGTAAGTTATCTCATATATTTTAAATCCTTGAAAATTGTATTGTTGCTTTATTTCAAGTAATTACCATTAAGAAAGTGGAAAATTTTATAAGAGGAAATAGAAAAAGAAACTTTTCAGAGATATATATTCAAACTTCTCAATATATAGCAAAAATATTACCTTTGTATTTTTGTATGTCAATGACTTTACAATAGACTTTCCCACTTACCTTTAATGGGTGGATCAAATAAAATTTTAAGGGTTTGCCTTCATCTTAGAATTGCAATTCTGTATAACTGACTTATCAACAAAATATTTGGACATGTATAGTGTTCTAGCTAAACTAAGTAATTATCTTGTTAGATATATATAGTAATTGTGTTGTTAGATAATTAGATAATTATGTTCTTAGTTTACTCAGTAAGTATTTCTTGAGCTCTTGCTTTATGCCAGACACTATGGTACAATCTGAGGCAATAGCAGTAAAGAACAGAGT
This sequence comes from Meles meles, assembly GCF_922984935.1. Classification (NCBI taxonomy): domain Eukaryota; kingdom Metazoa; phylum Chordata; class Mammalia; order Carnivora; family Mustelidae; genus Meles; species Meles meles. The sequence goes on from NC_060072.1 coordinate 37,547,845, forward strand.
CTATGGTCTCTTGGAAATTATACTTAAATAGGAAAAGAGGCAGATAGATAAATGTCACAGAAACCTATAAGGCAGGAAAAGTGGTTGAGAGAGTATTAGGGAAGAGGAAATAATAGAAAAGCTGACAGTGTACAAGATTATATTGATGATTATAATGATGAGTTTCATATCAAGACAGGCAGCTAGGCATGTGAGAGCATCAGAAAGTACTAAGAGATGGTATGCAGTGAACATGCTCCTTCTAGCTTTGAAGAATTGCTGAGTTTGGGGTATGTGAGACAGCAGAAGATGGCTTATAGAAAATGAGATGTTTATAATGGAAATTATGGGAATTTGGGTATAGTTATTGTAGGAATTTGGGTATAGTATAGTGGGACAGAGCATAACCTTGAAAGACAGTAGCAGAGATATGATTGAGGATTGGAAAAAGAAGGTCCAAGTTCATCTCCAAGGATATTGAACCATTAGGAATTCTGACTGGAAAAAACAAAGTGACAGTGAGCCAGGTGTTAAAATCTTTAGGACATGAGTGAAAGTAATTAAATCACATGTAAACATTACTTCAATAAAGAAAAGTAGCAGGCAGTGTAAATCAGAGTTTGGGCTTCAAAACATGGAGTTTTCAGGAAGGAAGTAGTCTGTAGGAGGCAATGAAGAGTAAGGACTCCTATGCTAGGCATTTCATTGGGCATCTAAGGTGCTTCCATAGCAAACCAATATTATTAGTTTATCTGGTGACAGTGGCAGATTGGTGCTCAATACCATCCCACTCTTGTTCTAATGGCCCTTGATAAAGAAGAATGTGGAAAGCTACAAGCTACATTTTCATGATTCTCTTGCAGTCAGAGCTTCAGATGTAATATAGGTTTAATCTCACGTCTTCTCAGAAAGCTCTTGTTCTATAACTGTACTCCATTGGCCGACAAGCACACTAGAGAGTCATGTGGGACTTCTGATGGAATTAGCAGCAGTCTTAGCATCTTGTTGGATATTACATGGATGCCGAGAGGCAGGGCATGTGGCACAGGTCTTCCTGGTGCAGGTTGTAGCAGCCATGCTGTGGTCTGGAGCTGCCACAGCTTTTGTTGTTTCTTCTGCCCCATGCAGAGGTGCCAGAGACTTCTGACTTGGGGAAGAGATAGCAATTCCCCTGGATCTTTGTTCTGTTGGGTATCTTTAAGGTTAGTTAGTAAATGTTTAACCTGAAGTCTATTTCTTCAGCCCTCCCAGTGAGTCAGTCATTTACTATGCTGTGCAAATCCTCCCACAACTAAAGTAGCTTCTTCTCTCTCTAATAGAGCCTTGAGCAATAGAGAACAGTCAGAGAAAACTACACAGAATTCCATATGGTAGACATACAGGGAGGAGGTAAGGAAAAATGTTACATTAATGACTTCACTTAGGTTTCTCTTTTGATCATGAAGCCTTCCTTTTGGCTCTGTAGAACATATGGGGCTATTTATTCAACACATTTTCATGTAGGTTTGATAGAATTTCATGTCTGGCATTATTTTCATTATTTAGTTATCTGTAGTCCTTTACTAAGTGATATGAGAAAGGATCTACCTATCCCAGGGGCGTGTCTTTTCATAATTAACCTTCAAAAATAGTTCAAAAGAATGGACACATTTGTGTAAAATACAGTAAAATAACTTTACTAGTTTGCTGAGATTTCTGTAACAAAGTATTACAAACTGAGTGGCTTAAACAACAGAAATGTATTGTCTCACAGTTCTGAATGCTCAAAATCTGAAATCGAGCCATTGGTAGGGTTAATTTCCCTGAGAGCTGCTAGGAAGAATTTGTTCCATACCTCTTACCTAGCTGGTGATTGCCTTGGGGATCCTTGGTTTGTAATTAGTGTTCTTTCTGTGTCTTCACATGGTCTTTCCTCTGTGTCTGTCTCTCTGTCCAAATTTCTTTGATTTATAAGGACACAATTATACAATAAGCACCCAACCAAATGACCTCATATTAATGGGGATAACAAAGATCTTATTTCCAAATAAGGTCATATTCACAGGTACTGGGGGTTAGGACTTTAAAACCTTTATGGGAAAGCACAATTTAACCCATAACAGCAACCAAATAAAAATATAAACGTCTAGTACATGTAAGGTAAGGTAAGTGTATAGTGGAGTTGATAAATGGAGACTGGAAGATTGTATAACTAAATTACTAACTTAATCTCCACAAGAATGGACATGTATGAGGAAATATCATCCTCATTTTGCCAATGAGTAGACTGTCTCTGGGTATTTGCATAATTTGGCCAAGTTTAAATAAGCATAAAGACAGTATTTGAACTCTGAAATTGTAGAACTTATCTATTTGAAACACGTTCAATACACTTTTCCACTCTTCTATACTGTTTTCCCAAAACAGAAAATCTACATAAGAATTAAAAATCTAGAAAGCATCTTTTTCTTGATAATTGATACTTATAATCCTTATGGAAAAATATAATATGGTAAGAACTCTTTCAACCATGAGGAACAGAAAATGTGTGTGCTGAGAATTTAAGATTCTTCCAGGTGTGTGATGCTGATATGGTAGAAACTTTGGTAAGAGTTTTGTTAAGAGATGATGAGGACTATGGAAAGGGAGAGAAGGAATGAGATCCCAGAAATATATCTGGGGTGGAATTTGTAAGTTTTAATGATTTAGTAGGTATGTAGTAATGAGAAAAAAGGGGAGTTTAGAATGACTCCTACTTAGTATGTAAAAATGATTATCTTAACTCGCTATACCAGCCTACAGATTTTTTTTAATGTGAATTTTTTTCCTTCATTTTTAACAGTACAAATGTGGAAAAGCAAGTTTGATATTTTTGTAAGATAATTTATTTGGGGATTCAGATTCCCTGTTAGACAATCATGACCTTTTCCCCTTACCTTTTTATATATAAGTCAGCCGTCTTTCCTTTGTCTAGTGATTGTTAAGATGTGTTAGAACGTCCAGCTGTCTGAAATAAAATAAAAAACTAAAAGTTAAAAAAAATTGTGTTTTGAAAAAAGGAAATCAGTCTAAAAGCATCCATGTGTGTATAGAACCATATTCAAAAAGAGAAGATACAGGGAAAGTAAATTTTGAGGGTATAGGATTGGAGGTGACTTTGAAACATCCAGATGGTGAGCACCAAGAAGTTCAAATATAAGAATCTGAGCTGATGGATAAAGCCAATGCAAGTTTTTAGCATACAGGACTGAACATCAAAGTAAATGTGGAAGAGTAGTCAAATTGAAACATGAGTTAGAAATCAGAGAAATGGATAATGAAGCTGAAATAATTGTGACATCATATTTAGAATTTTTTGCAATATACATCTTTAAATTTTAATTATGTACGTATAGTACATTGATCAGTATCAATATTATGCATTTGAATTTGTGTATTATTCATGTTAATGAGAATATGATTATGTACATACTGGTTAATCATCAAGATTTCTGAGAAACAGTGGATTTTATCCTAAATGTAAGGTTCCTTTGAATATACTTCTTGCCAACCATTCAGAACATCAAGCTAATAAGAAAGAGGGGTATAGCCTTATTGTAGTTTCCATCACTGTTGAGTTAGCATTATCTGCTGTTTTTTAGGTACCAAATATTATTGATTACAGATAAAATATAATTTTAATTCTCAGCTCATTTTATAGTGATTTTAAAATTCTTTTTTTTCATTTAATTAAATTTATTTATTTATTTTTTCAGCGTAACAGTATTCATTGTTTTTGCACAACACCCAGTGCTCCATGCAATACATGCCCTCCCTATTACCCACCACCTGGTTCCCACCCCCGCCCCTTCAAAACCCTCAGGTTGTCTTTCAGAGTCCATAGTCTCTTATGGTTCGCCTCCCCTTCCAATTTCCCTCAACTTCCTTCTCCTCTCCATCTCCCAATGTCTTCCATGTCATTTGTTATGCTCCACAAATAAGTGAAAATAAGTCAATCGGAGAAAGACAACTATCATATGATCTCCCTGATATGAGGACGTAGAGATGCAACATGGAGGGTCAGGGGGATAGGAGAAGAATAAATGAAACAAGATGGGATTGGGAGGGAGACAAACCATAAATGACTCTTAATCTCACAAAACAAACTGGGGGTTGCTGGGGGGAGGTGGGGTTTGGAGAGGGGGAGGAGGTTATGGACATTGGGGAGGCTATGTGCTATCGTGAGTGCTGTGAAGTGTGTAAACCTGGTGATTCACAGACCTGTACCCCTGGGGATAAAAATACATTATATGTTTATTAAAAAAAAAAAAAATCTTGGAAGGGGAGGCGAACCATAAGAGACTATGAACTCTGGAAAACAACCTGAGGGTTTTGAAGGGTCAGGGGTGGGAGGTTGGGGGAACAGGTGGTGGGCAATGGGGAGGGCACGTTTTGCATGGAGCACTGGGTGTTGTGCAAAAACAATGAATACTGTTACAATGAAAAAATAAATAAAATGGGGAAAGAAAAAAAAATACATTATATGTTTATTAAAAAAGAAAAAAAAAAGAAAGGATGAATACCCAACTTTTGTAGCAACATGGACAGGACTGGAAGTGATTATGCTGAGTGAAATAAGTCAAGCAGAGAGAGTCAAATATAGTGATTTTAAAATTCTTAAAGCAAACAAACATTGTAGAGTTCATGAGATGTCAGTAATAGGAGCATGTTATATCTTTTCTCTCATTAAATTCATTTTAGTTTTCCCATACATAATCTTACAGATGAAAGCAAAGCAGGGAAAAATGCTGAAGGAATGCAAAAAAAAAAATGCATAAGAAGAAAAGCAGTAAGCATCTACAAATGATTCTTCTTTAAAATAAAAGCATAAGTGACAGCTTAAATAATGAAATGTCATAGAATAACGAATGAGTTATTTCTATAGTTTGTTATTAAGGAAAGAACAGTGAATTGAAGCAAAGGAAAAGGCTAAATCATGTAGGATAGTTTAGTGTATTTACTTTGAGAAATAGAAATCAAATTTATTATTATATATAAGTAATTATTTTGAATGTCCAGCTTTGTCATAAATGTGTCATTTAATTGTTCAGAATACTATGGTACCTCCCTAAATCTTTTTTTTTTTGAAATTTTTTAATTAAAGTATGGTTGGCATACATTATTATATTGGTTTCAGGTGTACAATATAGTGGTTCCATGATTATGTACGTTACAAAATACCATGGTAAGTATGGTTACCCTTTGTCACCATACAGTGTCATTAATAGTATTATTGATTATATTCCCTGTGCTGTAAATTTTCAATTTTGTTATTAATTTTTTAAATTAAAATTCAATTAACATATACTGTATTATTAGTATTATAATTAACATATAGTGTATTATTATTTAGATTCATCAGTCTTATACAATACCCAGTGCTCATTACATCATCCAGTTATCCCATCCCTTCACCCCTTTCCCCTCCAGCAACCCTCAGTCTGTTTCCTATGATTAAGAGTCTCTCACAGTTTGTCTCCCTCTCTGATTTCATCTTGCTTAAAATAAAATAATATAAATCTTTTTTTTAATTGAACAGTCTCAATGGAGAATTTCCTTATATGTGTATTAAATTATAAGAGAATGCATAACTCCAAAAAGGTCCTAACTTTGAGTAGATGAAGATACTCTTTTAAAAATTGATTTCTAAAAGGGTTGAAATAAAATATGTATTTATTTTAATGAATGTGTAGTATTCCACTGTGTGAATGTATGCTAATGTATGTACTCATACATAGATAAATGAGCATTAAAGTTGTTGCAGTTTTTTTGCTGACACAAAATGTAGTGTATATACATTTTAAATAATTTTGAAGGTATGATAGGATAAATTCTTAGAAGTAGATTGAGTTACCTGCATTTTTAATTTTAATTAATATGAGCAAGTTATTTTCCAAAGATCTGTATGACTTTATATTTCCCTGGTTGAATGTGTACCTGCTCTGCTTGTCACCTTATAAAGTGACATCTATGACACTATAAGGAAACACTGGCTTTCTTCTGTAAATGAGGACGTTGTATTTCTAGGCAAGTGGGATATTTATCTCTATGTTTATCGACCTTTTGTGTCACTTGGTAATCCCTCTTTTCTGTCCTTTATTCAGCTTTACAAAAAAAAAATTTGGCTTAGTTTTTTAAAAATTTCTTTGTAAATTTTCATTGGTTTCAGTTTAATCTATCAAAGCCTTATTTTTCATTGCTAGACACTGTTTGTCAGTAACTGCACACTGGATTTTACAGGTCTATCAGTAACATGACTCACAAATCCCAACAAGAAATAAACCATGCCACTGACTTTTTTGGTTCCTGTATTCTTTTTCCCCAAGTCTCTACTTTGAAGACATTAAGGACTACGGTAACTATAGTGACATTGGGAGATGGAGAGGAGAAGGAAGTGTAATGTAATTTTTAAAAATATTGTTAGAAAACATAGTATCAAGACATTCCCATTAGCTATTAGATTATTTTAGGAAAGGAGTCTTAGTGGTATTTAAAACATGAAATGCCTTCCTCAAATACAAGATCACACAAATGCTAATGATGAAGAAAAAAGCAGATGATCAAAGCCCACAACAATAAAGCACGATATTAGAAAGAGAGGTATGCCTGTGAAATGCCTATGAACATAAAGTGGTTCACTTCTAATTTGCGAGGTAACCTTGGAAAGTGAGGTCCATGTTAAATGTGCTTTTATGCTTAATTGGCCTCTTTGGTAAATCTGCCCTATCTAATTAAAATGTTCTTTGAATCTTTAAGGCATTTTGAATTTTGAACCTGAGTACTGTAATTTCTAACTAATTCAGTGTAACACATCATTAAAATGATTTCACAAGCTCCACTCCTGTATCCATACTAATCTACCTGAAAACACAATGCTAGATAATTTATTCATGCTGTAAGTATGTATTGAGCCTCTGCATTGGGCCATGCTTTGTGCTGGGCACCAGAAAAGATGACAAAAATACAGAACCTGACCTTGAACCGGTGTCAGTCTAACGGGAGGTCAGTTAAGGAAAGCTGTGATGACATCAGAGTCACTTGGGCATGTATAAAGGGGAACCCCAGGTCCAGCTGGTAGAGGGAGGACAGAGAAAGTTTCCTGAAGAAGGTGACACTTGTGGTGAATTTTAAAGGAAGATTAGAACTTAGATCAAGGCAAAATTGTATTGCAAACTAGGATACAGAATATGCAGTCTAAAGTGGAGAGTTCAGGGAATGTAAGTAATTTAGTTTAGCTGAGAGCATGCGCAAGACACACAAATGGGAGGGGGAACAGGAGAGGTAGAAATGTGCCAGGCTATCAAATGTCTTTTGTGTCAGTTTGAGGCATTTAGATTTTGTTAAGAAGACGTTGGAGAGCCATTATGGGATTTTAGTAAGGAATAATGAGGCAACATCTCCTAAGTATTAGACACATTGTTAGCTAACATGCTGACATTGATGGACACTACAGAAAGAAGAACTAAAGCAGGCAGAAAAATAAATTACATTGTGCATCTCAGTAGATCCTAAGGGGTTCAGTTTACTATGGTAACTGTAGCCCTCACTTATTTAGTGCTACATGCTTATGTGTTAAATGCTTTTCATGCTTTTGTGGCATTTAAGCTGCACAAGAACACTATGAGGTTGTTACTAGGCTATTATCTCTTTTTAAATGAACAAATAAAAGTACTCTGCTTCTGAATTTTGCAAAATTAAAAGGGGGATAGAAGTGACCCTTTGAATCGAGGGTATCTGCTTATGTAGATGTGCTTGATCTATCAGCTTCTTAGTTGGAAATGGTTGGCCATTAAAGAACTCCTTATCAGGAATCCAACAATAAATATTCATTCATTTGTTCTGGGTTGTTTTTGCTGTTGTTGTTTTGCACTAAGCAATAATTATGTTCCTGATCTTGAACTAGGTGCTGGAGACAAGAAAGAGAACAATACAGTTTTTTCCCTAATGGAATCTCCAGTATAAAAGAGAGCCTAATGAAGCTTTGCGTGTATTTTTACGTTTTGGAAATCAAATTATACACAGATATATGCTCACATTTGCCTAGTGCTTTATAAAAAATATTATTCAGGAATATTTTCCTATGCTTTCCAAATTTTCCATGATTTTAAATAATATTTTAATCAGTTTTAATTATGAATATCATTGTATATAAATCTTGATTATCATTTCTGATTATTCCCTCATAATGATTTCCTGGAGGAGGTATTAGTTGCTTAACAAATAACTTTGCAGAAGACTATAATGACTAACAGTCCCACCAGCAAGTGCTAGTAACAGTGTGAGAGGAATTTTTCTAATTTTTTCTTTAATGTAAATGTTACCTCTTGGCATCATGTTGGAAAATGTGCAAAGATGGGTCAAAAATGCTCACAAGGTTGACCTAGCATTTTTTAGAATTTTCTTTTAATGCCAAAGAGTTTTCAGTTTCTGTTGTTTTGTTTGAAATTTTTTCATCTTTTAATTGCTAACAATGACTGTTTTTTGAAAAGCTGTCCATTTATTTTGCAATGAAAATCTTACAGTATGTGGCTTTTCCTTTTTCTAGTAAATTATTGTTGTGAGTTTAACAACTACATGTCTACTTCTATTTGAAGATTATGGAAGAGATGAAGATGGGAAACAAGAAAAAATAAAAGACAGCTAATTAGAATATTTTAATAGGCACATCACCTTCCCTCGCTGAAGCTGAATCAGTTTTGTGGGGGTGGTTATGTTTTCAGACTTGGCCATCTTTTTATTATTTCTAGTCACGAATATTTTGTTTGCAATAGCAGTTTCTTTGAAGGCTTTCTTTTATGATGACTACACAAAACTAGTACCTCATGACATTAATTAAAAAAAAAAGCAGAACTAGTTAACGAGCAAAGACTCTGGAGTTATATTCTGTGTTTAAATCCCTGCTCTGCCACACACATTTATGATTTTCTGTACTTCTTTGTTATTGCTAAAGTGGGTATAACCATAAAATAAATTTCTGGTGTTGTCTTTAGAATTAAAGACATAAAATCTGCAGAGTTTTGAGTAGTATCTGGCATCTAATAAGTAATTAATAAATGCTAGATATAAAATTATATATTTTCCTTTTAAAATTCAGTTCAGTGGTCAATGATTTCATGTTGCCATGCTAAAAGTCTAAAAGTTACACACATATCAGATTCAAATGTAAAAACGAATTTGAATTTGTCTGTAATAATTGGAAAAACTAACATGTAGACAAGCTCAATGTAAGTTTCTTTAGGAAGTTATATATATAATACACACACATATGCATCGGCCTTGTTTGTTTATTTGTGTATCTGTTACTAAGGAAATGTACAGCATAGCTGTTTGAAAAATACTTAGTTTTTAGAGATTCAGTTGAGATTTGAAATTGTGTGTGAAGATAACTTTTGGAATCTGCCAGTCGAAGAAACCAAACTATAAGGCATAGGCAGTTTGGTGATTGGAATAGTCAAGTTGCTTTATCTGTGCAATATGTGTCTTTCTTTTTTCTTCTTCTCTCCTTTAACAGAATATCTAACAGAATATAATGGTTCTGAACTTTTAAAAATGTTCACATTTCTTCTGATGAAGAAAGACAAGGTTGAGTTCTCACAGAAACCATCTTGAGGCCTTTGTTATCAGGGAAAAGAGAGAATATTTTCTTCAAAAGTGGTGTCTGACTTCCTGTCTTGTTCAAGCTAGTCTTTCAGAACTCTGACCTGACTGGGTGCACAAAAAACACATTTGATTGTGGGAGTAAGTAGAGGCGATCCACGGCTTTGAGCTTGGGGCAGAGAGAAGACAAGGACTGCTTTTAGCACAGGAAGACTTTATGTAATTTTAAAAATTTAAAGAGAAGGTTTGGAATCAAGAGCTAACACTGCAGTGAAGGGTCCTCACAGTGGGTTAGGTGGAAGGAGCAGATTCAGACTGCAAGACTCTGGATTGTTCCTGGAAGCAAGAGGACATGATGAAGGGGAGGGAGCTATTAAGAGTCCTAAGATCCGGGCCCTGGGTGGCTCAGTTGGTTGAGAGACTGCCTTCTGCTCAAGTCAGGATCCCGGACTTCCATAATCGAGTCTGCATCGGGCTCCCAGCTCCATGGGGAGTCTGCATCTCCCTTTGACCTTCTCCTCTCTCATGCTCCCTCTCACTCATTCTCCCTCAAATAAATAAATAACATCTTTAAAAAAAGAAAAGAAAAAGAGTCCTAAGATCCTTGGGACACAAAGGACTTTACACATACCCCTACAATTAAAATCTTCTTCATCTCAGCCCTAAACCTGGTATTTGGCCCTGATGCGTGATCTCAGACCAAAGGTGAGAGAAGAGGAGGAGGGATAATACACCTTAGTAATATAATTTGAAGGTCCGTCCTCATCAACAGAAAGGCTAGTGTTAAAAGCCTTTTTTCCCTTACCATTTTCTAAGTCCTATATAATATCTGAAATCTATGAGCCCTTGTGGAGGGGCACTACTCAGATTTCTACCATCCGCACATCCAAATACCTGACCAGGAGTTCATGGACAAATGGTTCTACTTTGCTTTGGACCCCAATGAAGTGGTATTTTTTCTATACTTTTAAATGCCTATAAAATATGCTCTTATTATTTGTAATTCTTTAAATTTTAAAACGTTCCTGCCATAAACATTTTCTCACTTGTTACCTACAGATGATTCAAGAGACATAAGATTTGTATTATGCATTTTATTTCAAAGATGAAAAGCAAATATATGCAGATGATAAAGTTAATGCCATACCGTAAAATTTAATAGAATGGACTAGAATCCAGAGCTAAGGGATTTAGGACTTATTTATTTCGGAAATAGGAGTAAAGGCTCTATAGCATTATTATTTTTTAAATTCCTGGCACTAATAAAATCATTAGCTTATAGATACAAATTGAAGAGCCTCTGGTCATGTAACAGAGCCTCAAATGCAAGCTGTGTTCTGTGCTAGTCTCAAACTTCTCAGTCTCTAAGAGGTTTGACAGGTCCCTCCGCCCTTTCACAGATTATTATCCGTCTAAAGTTTATTATACTTTGGGTTTTGAGCAAAGGAAACACTTGTGTGTCTTATGTCTATTTTAAAAGGATCTCTCCAGCAGCTATGTTGAGAGTAGATGGAAAGAAACAAGATAGAAACAGAAATTAGTTATGAGGTTACTGAAGTAATCCAGAGGACAGCATGATTGAACCAGCATGATTGCTGGAAAAGAAATGGATATGCTTTGAAAAGTAAAGCCAATGGAATCTCTTAATAGACTGAATAAAATGTAAGACAGGAATCAAGGGTTATTTCAGGTTTCTTGGCCTTGCTAATATCTAAAGAAATTTAATGGAATGTTGAATACCAAAAATTACTTCAGTGATACATTTAAAGTTCAATTAAAATATTCCCCAGATGTTTAAATAAGAATTTCAGCCTGTTTCATTTATTCTTCTCCTATCCCCCTAACCCCCCATGTTGCTTCTCCATGTCCTCATATCAGGGAGATCATATGATAGTTGTCTTTCTCTGATTGACTTATTTCACTAAGCATGATACCCTCTAGTTCCATCCACGTCGTCGCAAATGGCAAGATTTCATTTCTTTTGATGGCTGCATAGTATTCCATTGTGTATATATACCACATCTTCTTTATCCATTCATCTGTTGATGGACATCTATGTTCTTTCCATAGTTTGGCTATTGTAGACATTGCTGCTATAAACATTCGGGTACACGTGCCCCTTCGGATCACTATGTTTGTAAACCTGGCGATTCACAGACCTGTACCCCTGGGGATAAAAATACATTATATGTTTATTAAAAAAAAAAATTTGGAAGGGGAGGCGAACCATAAGAGACTATGGACTCTGGAAAACAACCTGAGGGTTTTGAAGGGTCAGGGGTGGGAGGTTGGGAAAACAGGTGGTGGGTAATGGGGAGGGCACGTTTTGCATGGAGCACTGGGTGTTGTGCAAAAACAATGAATACTGTTACGCTGAAAAAATAAATAAAATGGAAAAAAAATAATAAAAAAAAAAGAATTTCAGCCTGGCTTTTAGCTATGTGTATCTAGTTTCAAGTTCATGAAATATAGATGGAAGGATATACTTCCTTGTTAACAATCTTTGTAAAAAAGGGGGTGTATGCTTTCTTGCTAAAACTTGCAAGAAAATAATTGACAGTGATAACATGCAGTTTTTAGTTTAGGCATAATAAAAAATGTGGAGAAGACTTAAGGGGATTTGTTTGAAAAGAAGATCAGTGTGAATCAATGATATTGCATGCTGAAAATATAATATAGTCTTAGGCTTATCCATGAATATGATGGAATATATATAGCAGATCTATAGTGGAATATATATAGTAAAATATGTCTACTAGTATTGTGTCTAGATAAGCCTTTATGTCAGCCAGGGTTGTTCACCTGAACCACAGAGAAAACAAAATGGTTTGAGTAACTATCTCAATTCTCCCAAACTGCTGCATAACCACCACCAGTCTAGATGCAAAAGTGAGAAGTTAATTTGGTATATAAATGGATTTTGAGGACTTCGGTCTTATTCTCTTCTGTAATCATGGTTGAGAAAGATTGTTCTAGATAGGGGTCACCTTATCTAACTGGTCACCTGTTTTTGTAAAGAAAGTTTTATTGGCACACAGCTGCATGCATTTGTTTACAACTTACCTGTGCTGCTTTTGTGTCACAAAAGTAGAGTTAAATGGCAGGAAAGAGGTTGTATAAAATGTTTGCTGACTGGTAATGTCATTCACTGAAAATAATATATCTACTCTAAACTTTCCTTGTTGTATAATATCTGAATATTATATCACATTTATAAAAAAAAGACATTGATAATCGTGAGTTTCAAGATAGAAATCAATGAAGTAGTATAAGAATAGAAAATCTGATATATCGGGGCACCTGGGTGGCTCAGTGGATTAAGCCGCTGCCTTTGGCTCAGCTCATGATCTCAGGGTCCTGGGATCGAGCCCCGCATCGGGCTCTCTGCTCCGCCGGGAGCCTGCTTCCTCCTCTCTCTCTGCCTGCCTCTCTGCCTACTTGTGATCTCTCTCTCTGTCAAATAAATAAATAAAATCTTAAAAAAAAAAAAAGAAAATCTGATATATCTTGTGTTTAATTCAATTCATCAAATAATAATTCCTTAGCATAGGTCGCATTCTTTGTTTGGTTTGGAGTTAAAAAAGGATGTGGCACAATCCATGTGCTCAGTGAGCTTATTTTTTAATAGAGAATGTACACATAAACAAATGTAATGCAATGTTAAGTTAGAGTTATATGCAAAGTCCTATCTGAAATTAAGGTAATTCTGTTGAATGTGTATTGGGAAATGCTCCATGCAGAGTAGGCATGTGACCTGGGCTTTAGAGAACCTTGGAAATTTGATAGGAAGAAAAGAAAGAAGATACATTCTGGGGCACCTGGGTGGCTCAGTCAGTTAAGCGTCCGACTTGTGATTTCGGCTCAGGTCATGATCCATGGGTCATAGGATCAAATCCCTATGTGGGGCTCCACACTCAGGGGGAGTATGCTTGAGGATTTCTCTTTGTCTCCCTCTGCTCCTCCCACTTGTGCGCTCTCTCTCTCTCTCTCTGTTTCTCTAAAATAAATGAATAAATCTCTTAAAAAAATAAAAGCATTCTAAGAGAGAGAGATGCATGAACAAAGAATAAAAGTTACAAAAATGTATAGGTGTTAGTCCTTTCAGACAGCTACCACAAAAATACCATAGACTGGGTGGCTTATAAACACCAGGAATTTATTTCTCACAATTCTGGAGGCTGAGAAGTTCAAGATCAAACACCAGCACAATCGGTGTCTGGTAAGGACCCACTTTTTGCTTCAGAAACAAATGTCTTCTTTCTATGACCTCACATGGTAGAAATGAGAAGGGAGCTTTCGGGAGTCTCTTTTATAAGGTCACTTCTCTAATTTATGAGGATTTTACCCTCATGGACTAATCACCTCCCTTAGACCCCACCTCCAAATATCATCACATTGAAGATACATTGAACATATAAATTTGGGGGGAACATAAACATTCCATCTATAAGAAGGTCTCTGTTGAAAAGTAAGTACAAAAAATATTTTATAGGCCCAGTTTCACTGAGTATCTGACCTCCAGTTTCCTCAACCTGGTTCCTTGCACCATAATGGCAGCATTCTCATGATACTGACGGCTGCTGTGCTACTTGTTGGTAATCCATGCTCACTCTGTATCAGAGACCTGACAGCATCAAGGTAGCTCTCTTCTGGATTCTGTGTTCATTCCTCCCTCCAGAACAGATGTTCTTGAGGTCAAGAGGGTATACCCAAGAAGATCCTCCATACCCTTTTTAGATCATTTCTATGTACCAAAAACTCTGAAATTCCCTAATCCAATGACCTTGGCCTTGCTTCCAAGGCCTGAATGGACCTCTTCCTTTAGTCTATAGACCTCATCTCTGACATGTGCATCCCTCGGAGACGTGAGCCAAAAGGAGGCTGCTTGTGGCGAAGGAGCTTGGTCCTATGGGCCACAGTGTACACATACATACATGTGTCTGAGTCCCCTCGCTGTGTGGGACAGAGCCGGTGGTGGTGGGAAAAGAAGGGGGCAGCATTAAACCTCCATATGCGTTATTGTGATAGGCCCTGCAAACGTTATGGGCAAGCCTATAGCCAGAGGCCAGAAAACATGTTCCAGCTGCTAGCTAGCACTATAGATCTGGGTATAGATCACGCCCACTTGAGTAGGGAACTAGAACTCAACAAAGACACGGAATAAAAACCGTCATGGGAAAAGCACCTGGCTAAAGAGAACAGAATGCCAGATCCTGGCCTTTTGATTAATTGCCAAGATATTTTATCTCTTTACAATGATAAATTGTAATAGCTACTCTACCATCACTCTCAATACATTCAGGTGCACCTTCTTTTTAGATTTTAACAGTTTGCTCTTTCTTCCCTTTACTTTCCATAGTCTACCTGCCTCTGAGCTTCAAAAATTTATAAGAGGATTAAGAGTTTTAAGTACATAGGCAATAAATAAGTTTATTTATAAGTTTATTATTTACTATGAAATTGCATGTAAAAATATCTCACAACCAGTTGTAATCTGCCTCCAGAATATCACTAATCATATTGCTTTAAATATAGTATTATTTTTGCTCAAGTTGCCTTGTTTGTATCTTTCTCATAAACTAAAATAATCCAACATTGGGGAGGGGAAGCGAACCATAAGAGACTATGGACTCTGAAAAACAACCTGAGGGTTTTGAAGGGTCAGGGGTGGGAGGTTGGGGCAACCTGAGGGTTTTGAAGGGTCAGGGGTGGGAGGTTGGGGGAACAGGTGGTGGGTAATGGGGAGGGCACGTTTTGCATGGAGCACTGGGTGTTGTGCAAAAAGAATGAATACTGTTACGCTGAAAAAATAAATAAAATGAGAAAAAAAAAAAAAAAACAAAAGCTTTTCTTTTTAATGAGTTTTAAACCCAGCATTAATTAGCAGTCTGCCCGGTTTTCTATACATTGTAGATTCTGCTTAAAATAACTTTTTTTGTGTATTTATACATAGGCATCTACATGACTATTTAGGCTGTGAGGTGCACTTAAAAAATGTAGGATTTATAAATATGGAGAGATGAACAATCTACTCAGTTTACCAGAGACCCAGGAAAATTGGTTTCTATACAAAGACTATAGTTTTCAGTTCATACTTAACCTATAAGGTTTTCAAAAACTGCATAGATGACAAAAATTTCATCTTTTTTGTTATTCCTTCATTTAGTAAAACTTATTCTTTTTACAAAACAACAAAGAGTGAGTAGCCTATGTATCTAGACTTTGCTAGCCAGAGTTGCACCAGAAAATTTGATCAGAGTCTGGTTGTAGAAAACTGTATATGCCGATCTAAACTTCATCTTTGAACAATGGGAATTTGTCTGGCTTTTTTGTTTTGTTTTGGTTTGTTTTGACAGTGAGAAGGGCATATCTGAGTTTCAGGGATATTTCTTGGGACTCTGAAGGGCTGTTTTCAAAGTGAAGATTCTGAAAAAGAGGAAGCTAGTTAGAAGGCTATTATGATAGTTCTTGCTGAAAGTGGACCATGGCAGTGGCTGTGCGATGGAGAGAATGAGAGAAAAGAACTAGTCAAAGAGAAATGTTTCTTATAGGAGGGAAGAATGTTTAGTTTGGAGAAAAAACCCACACACAAGGTTTCAAAATAACTGAAGATCTTATGTTTGGTCTCAAATTCTCTCTGTCTCACTTTCTCTTTCTCTCTTAAAATTTCTGTGGAAGGATGGCTTTTATGAAGGCTGTGGTTTCTTCCAGAGGAGATGTTCCAAGTAAAGGGAGCAGTTTAAGTTGTATTAGTTAAAAAATGGTGGCCTCGTTTTATTGTATCTTCGATATTCTTTAGATAAATAATAAAAAACAAATTTAGATTAATTTAGATCAGGTTCTCTAAGAGTGAGGCTAAAATAAGAAAGATTGAAAGCTTTGCTCATAATGAGAAAAGCTCACTTAATCTCCTTTATTAAAATTATTAATTAGATCAGGGCATGACTTCCATGAAAATATGGTCTTCTACTGGAAAACAACAAAACAAAAAAATGCCCCCAAAATGCACATCCACTTTTTTTTTTTAAGACTTTATTTATTTGACAGAGAAAGAGAGATCACAAGTAGGCAGAGAGGCAGGCAGAGAGAGGGTGGGAAGCAGGCTCCCTGCTGAGCAGAGAGCCTGATGCAGAGCTTGATCCCATCCCAGGACCTTGAGACCATGACCTGAGCCAAAGGCAGAGGCTTAACCCACTGAGCCACCCAGGCGCCCCATACATCCACTTTTTTAGAGAAAAGGTTCCTTATTATGTAATTTCCTCTCAGTACCAGAGCTCAGATCTGTTCCTCTTCAAAACCCCATTAGTGTCTCTACCTCTATGCATCTTTGGCTTTCAGTTTCTTTTTTTTTTTTTTTTAATCTGCCTTGGAAGCATGTTGACAATAGCAGTATTAGGAGCACTAGTTATACTTAAGAGCCAATATTCATCTTGGAAATAACACTACCTTTAGTATATACTTTTAAAATTTTTATTTAAAAAATAAAAACGTTAATAGATAAGCTTCTAACAATAAATGTGAAGATTTAAAAAAATATGACCACATAATATTAGCTTCTTCTATAGAGTGGCTAGTATTATTTAGTAATAACAATCCGTGCCTCAAAATTTGCAAAAGTCAGTGGTAGTGTATCTACTCCTTTATTTATTCAGTCACTTGACAACTATGTTTTGAGAACCCCTTTAGTGCCAGGTACTTCTTTAGGCTCCATAATCCAGCAATGGTCAAAATAGAGACATGTGCTTATGTCATGGAGCCTACAGTGTGGTCAGGAAGAGACAATAAACAAACCCATTTAAGCAAATATATACAATG
This sequence comes from Meles meles, assembly GCF_922984935.1. Lineage (NCBI taxonomy): Eukaryota > Metazoa > Chordata > Mammalia > Carnivora > Mustelidae > Meles > Meles meles. The sequence goes on from NC_060072.1 coordinate 37,565,254, forward strand.
TTAGGTAGTAATAAATATCCTGGTTGAAAATGAAGCCAAAAGAATGTTGCAAATTTACGTAAGGTGGTCAGATAACACCTTGATGAGAAGGGGACCTTCTAATAAAGTTTTGATTGAAACAAATAAGAAACAATCTAGGAAAAGGCAAAGGAAATGGCAAATGCAAAGGTCCTGAGGTGGAAGTATTCCTAGCGTGTTTAAGCAGAGGGAGAATGATTACACTACAAAGGGATTAAGATGAAAATATTCAGTGATGAAAATCAGAGGGGAGGGGTGCAGGTAGTGTAGGACATTGTAGGCAATAGCTAAATGACTTGGACTTGAGTGAGTGAGTGAGAGAATGAGATAAGAAGCAATTTGAGAATTGTTAAGGTAAGTGTGTGAGGTAAGAAACCACTTGAGAATTGCTAGCAAAGGGTGGTAGTGCTGGTCTGACTTTGGTGTAAACAGGATCTCTTGACTACTGTGTCCAAAATAGACCAAAGTAGGGCAACTACTATTATTGGCACTGGTTTTGAACTCTTCCCTGAGGCAGCTTTATCTGAGTTAATCTGATTATGAGGAGCAGAGGTCAAGACTACAAGAATCAAGTCCATGGACAAACAGAAATAGCAGTTAAGAAATCGGGGTCAAAGTAACAACTAAAATTCAGAGAAGCTCACAGCTCAAAGATAAAGGTCATGTAGCAGGTCAGGATATGCACATCATTAGTACGAGTGAATGAATGACCACTTGACACCCTAAATGCTTTTTAATATAATACCCAAGAAAGATAAAATCTGTTTATGTTAATTTAAATTATATTTTAAAAACAAATAACTTACATATTTTAGAAATGGAAATTGAACAGTTCCTATTGTACATCACTGGAGGCCTGTGGTTCGATTGAGGAGATACTGGATGCTGGAGTGTTGTCTGTAGAGTGTGTGCTTTGGTCTGGAAGCTTTCTAATAAGAAGTGGCTAACAATTTGGATAAAATGTGCAAATGAATTCAAAATTAATAAAAGTCATGGAAATTATTTAATTCAGCAACATTTATGGAATGGTCATTATGTTCCAAGCATTTTACTACAAACAGGTGCTTAGCAGGGATGGGGTCAGGGGTGCATAAGACAGGGAGAGTCTATACTACAGTGGTTAAAGTTTCAGCCAGAGAAACTAGAATTCCAATTCTGATACTTGGTAGCTTTGTGATATTGGTAAGTAAAACCTCAGTTTCTTCAGGTATAAATGGTGATCTCAATTTCTGTTTCATAGGGCTGACGGAAGATTAAATTAAATAATTATATGAAGTGCTTAGCAGAGAGCCAAGTACACAATGACCCAGTTAATGGTGACAGTTGCTCTATTACTGTTTTTTTTTTTCTTTTTTTTGGTCTTAGTTTAAGAGTTTATAGGTTAGGACAATAAATATACACTTCACAATGTTACATGTTATAAAATAGATTGATACTATATGCAGATATATGGTTCAATGTAATTGCAAGGAAGATGTATCTAAAGATATCTGTAGGAATCAAGAAAGACATCACATAGGTAGATAAGGGAGAACGTAAGTTGGATTTTGGAAAATATTCAAGGTAGAGGTCATCATTCAGTAATTCATTCATTATTAGTAATTTTATTTTGTGTATGCGGTATTCTGGAACTATGCTAAGAACTGACAATGCACATCTTTATAGGAAATAATCTTTGCCCACCATTTTCCATTATGATGGAAGCAACTGGTGAGAATCAACTGTTACACTATGGCAGTCTGTGTTCCCTAAAGCTTCCTGTTGGTTATATACCCTGAGAGGGGAATTGAAAGAAGGTAAATGAGTTTGAAGTAACGAGCAGAGCAAAATTAAAAGAAAATCCTGCAAGTATCCATTTTAGGTGCTTTATAAGTATGTTTTGCTCATATTGGAGGAGGAAACTTAGAAGCAGGGTTGTTAATTATCTTGTCCTGATCATTTAACCAGGAAAGGGAAGAATTGGGATGCACATGGCTCCAGCTAACTTCGGGGGAAAGGAAAGCACATGTTGCTATGTGCCCAAAAAGAAAGAAGACCTGGATTATTTGTCAGCATCTCTCATGGCAACCACAGATGGCTCCCTGCTTTGAGGAATTGGTCAGAGTTGGGTTGGCAGAAGCAAGTTAGTGCAGGAGAATCATGTTCCTTTGGTTTCAGGGTTCCTGGTAGGGGCTGGAAATAGCAAGGCAGAATATTAGAAGAGTAGTGTTCTGGAGACACTTAGGCATGGAGAATAGTCAGGGACCCAGACACAGAATCTCACATGAAATGAAAAGTTCTTAGGAAGCACTGGACTGTCCATGCTTCCACTAGAGTTATGTGATCAACTGGACTTCCCATTTTTAATGGGGAGCCCTAAAGTCTTGTACATGAAGAAATTTGTTCTGTAAGTTCAAATATTTGCAGACAAATAATGTTAAAGCCAAGAGTAAAATTCTTACAAAAGTAAGATCTTTGTGTTTAGTTTCTCATTTTGCTACATTTCCTATAAGAAATTCTCAGTTATTTTTATTAATTGTTGAGTGGAACTCATGGAACCATCAGATACATAGAAAAATAATTTTTATTGCACTTTAGATTACATGTTCTCTGACTACTAATTTGTATTAGAGTAGGACGGGCCATGTGAAAGGAGAAGCACTAAGCCCTTTGAGGGAGACAAAAACCTTAGAACTTTAACAGGGTTCTTTCTGTGTAGAATTGAATTGTGTTAAATAAGAACTTTGTGAAACCCTTATGTGCAGCAGGTGTTCTTGCTCACATCATTTCTTCCTTTCAAAAGGGATCAGAAGCACAGAAATAGCTACTACCAATGATCTCAGGGCAATTATTGGGGCATCTTCCCTCCAAGAGAATGGGATCAAGATTGCATTTGATTGGTGATCTCAGGAAGATGAGTGCCTTCCAACCATGGACTGAGAGGGTGTACATCATTTATACCTTCAGGTGAGGGAGGCAGAAAGATCTTTGGTCTTTACCCTTTATTCTCTGGCTGACTTTGAAGAATTTTTTAATCCCCCTGAGCTCTACTCTCCTCATCTGTAAAATACGGAAAATAATATTCCTTCAGAGGCTTCTCAAATATAAATGGGATCGGGATCTAATGGAAAGTTCTCAGCATGGTACATACATGATGACTCATCCTCCCTTCTCCCCCTTTCTCTGTTCCTCAGCAGTGTAATTATTATTAGCTGAGCCTCTACCTCCAAGGCAAGAATTAACTGAGGAAAGAGGATGAACTCTCCTGGGGTATTGCTTTTGACTCTGCCTCTCTGCTCCGATGTAGAATCAAAGACAGAGAGGAGATAAAAGGAAAGAGAAAATGAGAGTTATGGACTTTTTTTTTTTTTTTTTTTAGTTTATCAGCAATTTCTGTAGCTGGAACAGAAGAAAAAGGTAGTTACTGACTCCCTCTAGTTGTTATTGTGGTTGAAAACAGAACTTGGAGAGCAGATGTGGAATGGTGCACCCTTCGAAGAGACATTACACAGGCGTTGTACAGAGATAGGATGTATGTCCTAGTAAGGAGAGGATGTTCCATGAGTTCACAGGAGGGGTGGCAGAGTCTGCAAAGGGTAATGTAGCAGAGGTACTGAAGTTCTTATAGTGTTATACCTGCTAGCTTATAGTATTGGCTTGTGACCAGCAGGCCAAAAATGTCAGCAGAGAAGAAGTATCTCAACAATTTCCTTCTTCCATTGCTTGATGCACAATGCTTTTCTTTCTCACTTTCTCAAAGGGAAACATGCATTTTTAAATCTCTATGACCAGACCCTCTGACAGGATGCAGCAAGAAGGGCACACCATAATTCTGATATTTTTGCAAAAATTTAATGACCTCAATGTAGTCATGAGAAAATATCAGATAAACCCAAATTGAGACTCATTCTATAAAATATGTGGCCAGTACTCCTCAAAAAGGTTGAGGTCATGGAAGACACAGAAAGACTGAGAAACTATCACAGGTCAAAGTAGACTAAGAAGACATGATGACTACAACATGGCATCGTGGTATCTTGGATTGGATTCTGGAACACAATCAAAATATTAGTGGAAAAAATTTAGGAAATCTGCATAGTTTATAGTTTGTACCACTGTTAATTTCATAATTTTGACAAATGTTGATGGTTATGTAAGATGTTAACAGTAGCTGAAGCTGGGTAAATGGTATATAAGAACTCTGCTATCTTTGTAATTCTTCTGTAGATTTAAAATTGTTTCAAACTAAATTAAAAGAAAATTCTATGGCACATACCACAGCATGATCTCTTGAGCCATGTCAGCTTTATGTAAATTTGTGAGAGTGAAGGCTGTCAGGGTTTTTGTTCGTTTTATCATCATTTGGCATAAGGAGTCCTTCTCATCTGTCTCTTTCCCAGCCAATTTTAGGAAGAGCCAGGGAAAGGAAAAAATATGGAAAAAGGAAATGGAGCCCTGCCCATGTAGGTAAAGGAAACTCTTAGAACTAGAACTTAAGGTAGTGCTTAAAAAGTATCACAAAAAGATGTAAGAGATATGGGGACTTATTTAGATGCAAAAATGTCATGAGGAAAGAGAAAAGGTTCTTTTTATAGTTCATCCCGATTATGTTTTTCTAATATAACTCGTGTACTAAAAGCATAAAGGAAATCCCATGTTCTAATAAAAAGGAAATTAATTTACAAGTGATCTTGGAAAGAAAAGATATTAAGTCACTAGTCTCATCCAGAAATTCAAAAGCATCTCATTTTTTTAATCCTTAATTTTCAATATTGTTGAGCCAACAAGTAAGTGGTAATGAAATGACCTTAAAATGTGGCCTCAGTGTAATTGCTTCTGTGGTTTTATTAATCACAAAGAACAATCTCTAAGAGGCTTATTTCTGTAGTCACAACTGTCATTGGTGAATAAAGCATGTGGTTGTCTCTAGGGAAGTGGGACCTCTGCCAAACAGCTCATATGCATGAGGAGCTAAGCATGGGTTAGAACATGTATTTTGACCTTTATGATTCAGGACTATTAATTATGACAATTTTTTTTTACAGATTCTTGAATTCTTTTCAAAACATCTGTAACCCCACTCTCCAGGGAAATGGTGCTCTAGTATGGCTAAAGCCACTTTCAAGTCTATTAAATTAACCCCATTTTCTTGGAGGCATCATAGTCAGGAAGAGCAGGATGTGGTACATTGCATAAGATACCTACTTTCTCAGACTTACTTTTTATGACTCAAAGCTACCTCCTTTTCTGTCTTACTAACCCATCCTTCTAGTCTTACTCACATAAACATAGCATCATCAACATCCCATAATATACTTATACTCAGAATATCCCTTATGTTTTATTTCTGAATGTTGAATTATCTCATACCATCTTAGAAGGGTGGCTGCTAGAAACCCTAGGCTCTGCTCATATGTGTTAAAGCTGACAAAATATATAGAGTAAAAACTTATTGATACCATTTTCCCCTTCACACAGATTTATGATTATTTTGCCACATTTGCTTCATGTATTTCCTTCTCCAAGTTTTTATCTGGATCACTTGAAAGTAAGTAGCAGACAGTATGGTGCCTCACCCCTAAAGACTTAGCATGTCTCTTGTAACAGTGGAGACTTTCTTCTGTTATAGTACAATACTATTATCGCACTCGAGAATTTCACACAATAGTCTTCTCCAGCAGTCCACAGTCAGTCTTCTCCCATTCTCCCCAAAGTACTCCTCTTATTTATAGCTCTTTTATTCAGTCCAGAATTTAATCAGGGATCACATGGATCCATAATTTGATCTTCCATGCGCTTCATTTCCTAAGATTGATTTGCCTATTGAAGAATCAAGGTGATTCTCCTTTCTCATACCCCATTTCACAAAAGCCTATCTTCCTCTATAGAAAAAGATGAAAGGAGAAAGGAAGGGTGGAAGCAATGAAAGAAGGGAGGGAATGAGGATAAAAGGGAGGGATATAAGGTATCATTTTCACCCAATTTACATTTTTTTTTGCAGTTCAACTTTTTATTTTAATAAAATCAGAATATGCACAGCACATGCAGTGCTAGCATCTAAACTAGTACAGTAAGCAATTACTAAAGCTACAGTGACTTGAAGTTCAATCTTTACATTCAGCAAGTTTAAATCCATTCTTATGTGATTTTTGAAACCTTATTAACTGAAAATATTGCTTCTGATAAAACTTGCTCAAACGCTACCGCTGAATGTACAAGTCACTGAATATGCCAATACAACAAAGATAACCACATGTTTGAGGATTGCAATGTGCCAGACATTCACTGAAAAAAAAAAAATACACACAACTAAACAAAACTCACGCAACAAACATCTGAGAATCTGGACACTTCTTATCAGTGTTTTGAAGTGTATCATTAATATCTTAAGACAAGTGTATCAAAACCTTGGCATGATTTAATTTCAAGTCACCAATTTTGTTTTTACTAACATCAGAAAGTTATGGCTACACGCCAATGCCGGGTCTGCTTAATTTGACTTAAGAGTTTAATATGACTTAACATTAAAAGCTCACACTACCCCGAAATATATAATTTCACGCATACGGTGACATTCAACATTCAAGTGCCAGTGTTTTTGTACTGTCTTTTGGTCAAGTTTCTTTAAACTTTCAAAGAATCACTTTTAGGCTTACAAAAATAAATATTTGTCAAAATGTTCAATAAATATTACATAAAACTAGCAGCAAAAAGTATCTAGAAATCTGTCGTGTGCAAATAGTTTTCTTCCCGACTATTATTCCCGTGGTCCCAAATAAATTTTAGAATCTAGTCCCATCCCCTTCCTAGACAAGCTGCGTTCAACAATCTCCAAGAGACAAAATAAGATTGGAAGTTTAAGGACACGCACACAAGACATATATATAAAATTCTCTGAATGTGCAATAAAAGAAGTACTTTGTAAAAAGTTATGGACATTTTTCATGGTACATAGTTCTAAGTTATAAAAACTCCTGAGACACCAAACAATAAAACAAAGCATAGCATTGGCATCTGTGAAGTATTGTTTAATCAACTTACAACATTCCTCCCTAACTTTTCTATTATGCTATGCATTGCCAATAAAATTTACTTCCTATATCTTATAAACATCAAACTTTATAGGTATACTGTTTTTCTTTGAATAATGTTTTGACTAATAATTAGTCAATAATTTTGACTATTAACAATTTGGCTAGTAATTTTGACTAATAACAGTTTGTGAGAATTCAAACCAGAGGAAAATTTAAAAATTGAACCTTATAATATTATACATTTTTACCTTATGATATTACTCAAGTTTAAAAATTGAGCCTTATGCTACTATACATTTTTACACATTTAAATGTATTTATTGCAGGCAGTTATGTTAGGCAATTACGGAGTGACTCTAAGCTTAGAAATACATTCCAAGTAGTGAAAAATGAAATGGAAATACAATTTAAGTAGCAGAAAAATGCAAAATTTCAGTCTTAGAGAAGATTTATGGGTTTTTTTTGTTGTTGTTTGGTTGATAACAGTGATATAAAATTGCAAAGGTATTATAATTCAGTTTGATGTATTTAAAAGAATGATGTAATAGCTTTATTTTAATATGCCAAATATATACATATATCACTACGCTATATTAGAAATTCCATAGTTTGTTTCCAATTAAACATAGAGTAACAAATTATATATATATATATATATATATATATCACTTTAAAGATGTGGGAGGAGGTACATTCCCTAAATCTCATAGGGAATAATTGAACAAATATATTTGAAGACCAGTGTCCTAAGTATTTTCAAACCATGACTTTTTGTCATATTTACAATAGTGTAAATAAGTGGACTTATTTACAAGTCCAATCCCTTCTTCAGCTCCACTCTTGCTTACACAAAGAGATTTTCAATAACTTCCTTTTTTTCTCTTTGTTGCATCAGCGTTCAAAAGTCGGTTCTTTTGAATGTGAATACCATTTTTAAAAACCCTTTGACTCCACACCTACACTCCCCACCACAATTTCTCTCATTTTTACAGTAAAATGACTCCAAAAATTGAGAATGCTGTTGTCTCTAATTTCCCTCCTCAAATTCTTTCAGGCTCTTGCCCTATCTCTCCAGCAAAACTGATAATGTCAAGAATATCGGAGTTTTCTGTGTTACCAAATCCAGTGATTAAATTTTAGTCTTCAAGGGTATTTGACTGATCTGATTACTCTCTTCATGCACCATGTTCCAGCCTTATAATAATAACATTCTATGTTTTTTCTCTTCTCTCTCTGGCCACTCTCACTCAGTTTCTTTTATTATCTCCCTCCTTATCTTCCCAATATTTAGATATTGAGGAGTACACTGGACTCAGTCTTTGGACCTCTTCTTTTTGTAAATGTGTTATATCATATGCCTTGGTAATTTTTGGCTGAATTATATACTTAACTACCATTTTATAAATAATGACTCCCAAATTAATGTCTCCAGCTTGGACCTAAACTTCAGATTAAAAAAAAAAAAAAATACATCTTGGTTTTCTAAATGGCATCTCAATTTAACATATCAAAAACTGAGCTACTGACTTCCTACCCCTTGCTTCACACCTACTCTTCTCAAAATTTTCCACATCTCTCTTCTGTTCTTCTAGTTGCTTTGGCCAAAATTCATTGACTCATCTCTTTATCTCACACCCACAGATAATTTTTCAACATATCCTGTTGGCTTTATCTTCACAGTATATTTTTTATATACTGGCTACTTAATCTAGTTACTTCAGTCACTTCCATGGCTAACATTCTGGTTCAAGTCATCCTTACCTTTCTCTCTGGATTCTTGCAATGGCCCTCTCGTTGGTATTCCTCTCTTGCCCTACTTCAATCTCTGTCACAAGCAGCTGCCCAGAGGATTACATCAACACTGAAATTGGATCATCTCACTTCCCTGCTCAGAATCTTCCAATTGCTTCTCAAAAGCCTCAAGTCCTTACAATGGCCTACAGAGTCCCAAGTTACCTCTGGGAACTGGTCTCCTTTGCTTTGCTTTCTTGCTCACTCTGCTCAAAATACTCTGTCCTTTGTACTTGCCCTTCTATAATATCAGATATGATATGATATCCTACCTCTTAGGTATCCACATGGCTTACTCTGTCATCATCTTTACACCTTTGCTCAATGTCACACTATCCCTGAGTGCTCTCTTTCTTCACTATCTAAATTGCACCTCCACCACTCCCTGTTTTGTTTTACTCTCTAGCACCACCACCACCTAATATTATCCTTACTTGCCTGTTTGTCTTCTTTATTGTCTGTACCCCTTCCACTGTTTCTGCAACAATCCCCACCACCATTTCTTACAAGCTCCTTAAAGGTGAGGATTTTTGTCTGGTTTGACCAAATACAGTCTTCTACTCTATTTCCATACTCTGGCAGAGTCCCCAGTCCTCTTCTAGGAAGTCTATCAATATTTTTGAGTAAATGAATCCATGGTAAATATAATGAATTTTTGAAAAAAAAATATTAGGAGATACTCTGGCCTTTTTTTTTTTTTTTTTTGCAGATTTTAGTGTATCAAACATAAGTAACATAATACCTACATGATACATCTTTTCCTAAAATAATTTGTAAGATAATTTTAAACACAAAACTCTTTCTGCTTAGGTCTGAATAATTATGAAGAAAAATGAATTGATTACATTCCAGGACAGTTGAAGAAGTATTCATTGACATAGTAGGACATGAGCTGGGCTTTAAATAAAGAACATAGGATTTAGAAATGTGGAAAGGTGAATACCAGGATGATCCAAGCAAGAGAAATGAGGTGAAACTGAACAGGCAGGGATATGTGTAAACTTGCTTTTCTTCCTGAGCAGAGCATCCTAGTTAAAGGGGAGAAGCTATGGCTTAGGGATGTAGGTAGAGGCTAGTACCTTGAACGAAGGGCTGAGAACTTTTCACTTTATCCTCAAGACATGGGATATTTATCAAATGCGAGGTGACATATTTTAAGGGGGGTGTATGGGAATGAAATGCTAAACAAAGTGTTGGATATATGATGTTCTGGCTGTAAGATTAATTAAACATAAGAAAGATAAAGTAGAGAATCTGAATTGGCAATTATTTCAGTAGGGTGAGAATGAAGCCTAAAAAAAAGAGAAAAAAAAGTAATGCTGAATTCCAGACAAATAGCAGAAAGTAATTTTCCTGAAGCATGGTAGAATGGAGAGAGATAGTAATTTGTAAGAAAGAGTTGCAGAAATCTAACAGAGTGGGTGAAAAAGGAAGACCTCTCTCAGAAGATAGTGTTGAGGAGGGGAAAGCATTCCAGGCATAATGAATAGCAAATGCAAAGTCTATTTGCAGGCAAGAGTTTAGTATAAAAAGGGAATGGGTAAAAGTAGCATTATGCTAAGTAGGAAATGGCTGGACATGAGGCCAGAAATTAAGTCAGAAGCCTAGAAGAAATGAAGTCAGGTAATAGCTTACCATCGACAAATTAGGGCATCATTTCCTTAAATGAAAGACAGTAGAGGAGTTATGCTTCGAAGAAAGTTGAATGAGTTGAGAATGTTAGACATGAGGAGAATCCATGGAACATGTATAAGCCAATGTCTCCATACTGCAAGAAGAGGGATAAAATGAGAAACAGGCAGGAAAAGAGTGATAAGACTGAGGGAAAAAGGCACATTGGTAAGGTAGGAGATGGAAGGTGCTCTAACAGAGAATGTGCTGGTTTGGAAGCCTTAGGAAGCTGCAGAAGAGTTTGCTGTTGCCTTTTCTCCTGCAAAGTCAAAGTCAAAGCCCCTTAACAGCATTTGCTTTTATCTGATGAATGTGAATCCAACACCCAGAACAGGATGGAAATACACGAACTTTAGTAAACCTCTAATTGTGTTTAGTGCTTTTACGTTTACATATTCTCAAGCATAAACATCCAGCATAGAAGAAATAGTATGTTCCTCATTTAGAACCATTAGTAATGGCAAAATGGTGATAGAGACAACCATGTTAAAGAATGATCGCAGTGGCCTGGATGCATTTCTCTCTACTGGGCAATAATGCCCTTCCACTGAGGCAGGTGTTTTACATTTATGTTGAGTTTCTACTGTTTGCACTTGCAATTTTCAGTGGATTGCATTTCCAGGAATATCCTACAAAGCAACATGCCCCAAAATGAATTATCAGCAACAGCAATAAAATCAGAATTGTTGAAAGGGTGACCTTATATCTCGTAAAATTCCCAGGTAACCCATCTGTGAAACAGCGGATGTTGTAAGTGAGTTTTATATTTCTCAACTATATAATTAGTTTATTCAGTATGAATTTATTAAGCATCTACCATGTGCTCAAAACTGCAAAGCTGTTTAATCATGATACCAGGAAAAGTGTTAGGACTTACAATGAGGAAGATCTTATCACGGAGAACATGGACATATATACAAATAAGACTGTGAGAATAAGTTAAAAAAAGAGGAGGGGTATGAGATATATAAGAAGGAAAGAGAGAAAGAGAAAGGGAGAGGGAGATCATTTATTTCTAACTGGTGGAATATCTGAGTGACCTTCTCTATGCTGGTGGAATACAAAATGGATCTTTTTTAAAGATTTTGTTTATTTATTTGACAGAGAAAGAGATCACAAGCAGGTAGAGAGGCAGACAGAGAGAGAGGAGGAAGCAGACTCCCCGCTGAGCAGAGAACCCAATGTGGGGCTCAATCCCAGGACCCTGAGATCAGGTCCTGAGCTGAAGGCAGAGGCTTTAACCCGCTGAGCCACAGAGGCACCCCAAAATGAATCTTGAAGGGTAGGGAGCTTATCATGAGGAAGCTATGCAGCCAGAGTTAAGGCAACGCTCTTGTCAAGCTCCACTTGTGCAATGTTTTGAATTGTTAAATACGATGCATACGCACGTTTCAAAGAACATAGCAATTTTTCAGGTCATATATAGCTTAAATACTGTAAGGTCTTAAGTAAGATTATACTTGATAGAAATTTTATTGCACACAAAAGTTTTATGGATAGCAACTAACAACTGAATTATTTGAAGTTATGTGAAAATTGAACTTTAATCAAAGACAAGTTTGTAGATTGTTTTTTCAGGATTGTGTGATGGGGTGTAGTAATTATTTAACAGAAAATTAAGATAAAGGCTCTTTTTTAAGTATCTTTTTAACTACCTGATCCGTAGTCAAAACTGTCTAATAATATTTCTCTGTTATTTTGATTGCTTTAAAGTGGTGCATTGAAACATACATACATGCAAACATTCAAATAAACAGAAAAATCAGAAATAATGTCCTTGAACATGGAAAAAATATCTTGAACTTTCCTGTTACCCCCAGAATATTTGGTAAAATACCTTATATTATTAATATTTTGATCTATTAATAATATGTTTATATGTTATTGCTAGAATACTGAGCTGCTAGAGAACCATTTTTGAGCTTTCTCTAATACTTTGACACTTTGAATATCTGAAAATTCATGAACTACCTGAGTAATTCACAATGCCCATTAGTACAGTTTATCATTTTTGTAACTCTCAGTGTTACCAATTAAAATATGTTGAGAATGGTAAACAGTATATCTGACCCAAGAAAAATTGAACATTGGTGATCTGGCCTAACTAATTTGTAAAAATAAAACAGGGTCTTATTTATGTGGCTGACCTCTATGAACTTAAAGTTGTTGTACTGTGCTCAGTTTACCTCTATTCCATTGTTTATCATTCATTCAAACATTTTAGGATCCTGCTCTGCTCAAATACCTCATGCAAGAAGCTTATAATAAAAAGACCACAGTTTCTGCCCTGCAGAGTCATGTGGTCTTGTGTGGGAGTTAGACATCTGCACACATAATTACAGGACCATAAATAGATCCCCTGGTCTATGGGAAACCTCAGGACAGATTTCTTTTTGTTGAAGACAGGCTTCTTAGAATAAAGGATATGCCATCTAAGCCTCAGAGAATGAAGAAGAAACGTTCAGGTAGACAGGGCAAGCAAGATCAGCGTGAACAGAGGAAACAAGTGGTTCAAAGTAAAGGGGATCCAGTGCCTTCAGTAAATGCTGGAAAGTCATGGACCAAACTCAAATGCTATCAGGAGCCAGATTGCACATAGATTTTAAGCAGAGGACTCACAGGATGATAATTGTGTCTTTGAAAGATCACTTTGGTGGTGATGTGGAGAGAAAAAGCACTGGATACTAGAAGAATTGTTAGGAATCTGGGCAAAAAATAATCTTGATGTTAACTAAGACAATCATAGTGGAGAAGGAGAGGGTGGATACATACAAGAAATAGCAAAAATGTTGAATTTCAAAACATGATGATCAGTTGGATATTATGACAGAAAGACAGGGAGAAATCTTTGTGTTGTTTGTTTCTCTCCCTTTTAATTTATGTGTTTGTATGTGTGTGCTGGTGGTAACTTTAGTGACATCTCGAATTATGTTGGAGCAGGGAGGCACACAGTCTTTAAGGACCGACCCTGCAAAAAGACATATGCACCCACTGTGTTCACTCACCATTATTTATAACAGCCAAAATATGGAAACAAACTGTCATTGATGGATGAGTGGATAAAGAAAATGTGGTGTGTGTGTGTGTGTATGAATATTATTCAGCCATAAAAAGGGAATCTTGCCATTTGTGACAACACAGTTGGATCTTGAGGGCATTATGCTAAGTAGGGTAAATCAGACAGACAAAGGCAAATATATATTTAAATGTAGAATCTAAATTAAATATGGAATAATAACTAAAAATTAAAAAAACCTCACACATGTGAAAAAGAGATTGGTGATGGTTGACAGAGATGGGGTAGAGAGTGGGAGAAAGGGAGAAAGGGGCTGAAAAGGTAAAAACTTCAGTTACAGAACAAGTAAGTCGTGGGGATGTACAGCATGGATACTAGAGTTAGTAATATTGTTTGTATATTTGAAAGTTGCTAAGACAGTAGACGACTTATTGCAGTGCTTATTTCGTAATATAGACAGTTACTGAATTATTACCATGTACATCCGAAACTTAATATAATGTCAATTATGCCTGAATTAAAAAATAAATTCTAAAATGGCAAAATGACAGGTGATGAAAATTTTAAGTAGAGGTAGTGGGAGGAAGTATATAACAAAGCAGTGTATATTACACATTTCTGCATTTGCTAGCAAAAAGTGGAATTGATTCTGGCTTCACTGTGATCATACCCTCTGTATGTGTCTGATCCTACTCTCCAAATGAAAATACTTTTTTAAAACCTGCAATAATAAAATGACAGGGATAGATGAGAACATTTCTTTGGATAAATGCTAGAATTCTTAGCAATGATTAAGGCTTTCATAAAGTATTTAACTATTTTACATGTCTTTTAAATCACTAAATAGGAATATTTAAATGGAATGGGTGGTGGGTACTAAGGAGAGCACCTGAGATGAGCAGTGGGTGTTATATGTAAGTGATGAATCACTAAATTCTACACCTGAAACCAATTTTACCATATATGTTAACTAATTAGAATTTAAATGAAATCTTGAAATTAAAAAAAATAAATGGAAGTGCAGATGTTAATAATCAGATTTTGAGACTCTTTACCCTCACACACGTTACAAACTATTTACATAATATAAGTTTTATCTTATGTCTTCTGTGGCCATTTATATTAATTACTTTTTCTGTCCATCAAACAGCTGTCTTTATCATGATGTTAGGCTCAATGTTACTGTTTTTTCTCTGATCCTAACAGAAATAACTGGAATTGACTAGGATAAAATTCTGAGGGTGGATCTGAAAGCTTGGATGTGAAATACCAGCCATGGAAGCTGATGATTAATGGGACAATGTCAGTCTCTGTGGATAGGTGGGGCTTTGGGACATAGAACTTCCTGCTAGAATCACCTGTGACGTGAGTTTCCTGTCCTTAAAGACATAAGCTGTGCGTTCATTCCAATAATAATAGTTAACACATAATAAGTACTTGCACTTGCCTCCCCAAAACCTAATGAGACTGTGTATTTGCTTCTGTGATTTAGCCCTATTTTACAGATAGGTAATAAAGTAAGACACAAAAAGATAAAGTAAATTCCCAAGGATATACAGCTACTGAAGGATGGTTCCAGGATTCTAACACAGACAGCTGCTTTTGCAACTCTGGAGAGTTGCAAAATTTAACCACTTTGCTACTTTACCTTCCTAGCAGTCCCCTTTCTCCCTCATGTAAACAGGCTGATGACAGATTGACCCCCGATACACATCTAGTTAAGTCCATTCATGGACTTAAAACATCAGTTGATGTTCCAGATGCATCAAACTAAACACCGTGAGGTGCATATTCAGATGGTTTTCATCTTTAAAAGCAGAGATCACATTGTTTTGCAAAACAGGAATATCCATTGAGTAAGATAAAGTATATGGTATGTGTATACATTTTTAAAGAAATTTTAAAAAGAGGTTCCCAGGATTTCATATAATTCATTATTTGAGTATAAGAAGGAAATGAGGTGGGGGGTGCCTGACTGGCTCAGTCCCGGGGGCCGCTTGATCTCAGGGTCATGAGTTTAAAACCCAAGTTGGGTGTAGAGATTACTTTAAAAAAATGTTTAAAAAAATAAGGACATAAGGTGACTGGCATATGTTTTCAGGTTATTTAAAAATAAAAATTAATATTTCACTAAAAGATCACATATTTTTCTTTTAGTTTTACTGCATTCCCTCATCAACAGATTGGAGTTGACAGTTATGTAAAAGTAGTATATTTAGATGGACTAAAAATGTTGTCTACTATTATTACAATGATTACTATCAGCCAAGAGTGGGTATGAGTATGACTCTTCTAAGCTAAAGATGTATAGTTAATTTCCTATTATTGCCAGTATGAGTTACATAAATTAAAAATGGCACGCTTGTTAGTTTTAAGAAGTAATCACTAGCTGATTTGACGATTCAGCAACCAAGTTTGAAAATATTTGTGTATATTTATTGAACAGAGTTATGCAGTTTAAAAATATTGGCTTATGTTTATAGTAAATAGGTTTGTATCCTAAAGCAATTTGTGCCTGAAAAATGCATTGATAATATCACTTCTAGAACTACCATGGTTATTTACTCTTTCTCTGAGCTTACATCCTAAAGTTCTCTGCCTTGTGTATTAGATTGTGTTATACTGTTCATGTTATAATAAATGAGAGTGGTATGCAGTGTGGTGCTTAAAAACTTTAATGCCAAGTGACTAAGTTCAAGTACTACCTTCTCCACATAAGACATGAAAACATATCAGATTGGGAAAATTACTTAAATTCTCTGTGCCTCATTTCCCCACATGCAAAAATGAGACAATCATAGTAGCAACACCATGTGATATTGTAACTGTTGAGTTGGCACATATAAGGTCCCTAAGACAGCACTTAAAATATAGTGAAAAATATATTTGCTGTTATTATTATTGATCCTATGAGTTACATTATATTAAAAATTAATTTCTAACCCTGAAAATGTATGACAGTATATTATGTGCAATGAACTAAGTGAAATGTGAAATCAAAATGTTCTTTCCAAACTTTCAATTTTATCCAGCAAGAGCTTTGTACTGAAAGGTAACTATTTTTCTTTAGGAGATCTTGATGTTGAAAGATAATGAATTCACTGTTGATTCAATTATCATGGTTATAATGGATAAAATTTGAATCAGTTTAATAATTACTTTCTGAAAATAAAACTTGTGGCCATAAATGAAGCACTTTGGCCATCAGTCTTGACCACTGCAATCCATTGCAGCAAATTTCACCCAAACAAAACAAACCAAAACTCAAAGTAAAATTGAAATCGTGACATTTTAAATGGAATTTTCAAGCATTAGGTAATAATTAAAACTTAATCCCTACTAACACTTAAAGTTAGCAATGCTATTTGTATTTTAATGGAAGATACTTAGTAGAGAAAAACATTAAGTGATACCCAAGTAGATACCTATAATGGAGATTTAAAAGCTGAGAAGATCCAGTATGGTCTAATGCAATTTTGCTGAAGTAAGAGTCTGACTTACTATGACATGTGTACTCTCAGTTCTAATGGTTATTTATTTTCAAGACACCATAAGGAATGTTGCTGTTATTTCAACTTGTTGAGGTATAATTAAGTTAGAATATATGCATTTGAATAATATGGAAGCATGACACCAAATAAAACCTGTGAGTGTTGGAATTGGACAATATGAAAACAATATCTGAAAGCTTTTCTTGGCCCCGTATTCACCATTAATCCTACTTCCTCTGGAATGTTTCTGTTGTACTCTGCACATGTTTTTACCATGAGGCCCTGTCCCATAACTATTCATCTGCTTTGTTTTACTCACCAGATAATCAGTGTCACTTGAAACAACATCTTCTTTTAACATGTCTAGTATGGAATGGGGCTTAAAACTGTGTGGACTAATATTTAAAATTTATCCATTATACCTATCTCAAGAGCTTTTGACTTTTAACCTGATGATATTTCAAGCCTTTTATTTGGGCTTACTTAGAAACTAAAATTACTAGAATATAATGGAATTATTAATAAGGAAATGACCTTTACCCAGGCAGTCCCACATTTCTTTTTTAGCATCCTTTAAGAATATAGTACCACAAATTAAATAGTAGGGCATTTTAAAAGTGATTCCTACCCTAGAGATACTTCAGTTTTCTGCACAAGGGCAAGAACTAATTTACTTTCATATGTTCACCAAACCAAAAAAAAAAAAAAAAATCAGGAGGTGATGCTATAAAGTACTTTGAAATGATTGCATTTATGTTAGAAATTCCCAGCTGTGCAACAAGAAATTTAATTCAACTTGAAATCTGTATCCTATAGAACTGAAACTAGTAGACTTCAGAAATTGAAAAACTATGTTCTATGAAAGTTCTTTTCCATTTTGATTTTTAAATACTTCAGCTTTATTTCTCTCATAATTTTTCAGATATTTACATATCAGAAAATTTGCCCTTTTAAAGTATATAATTCATTGTTCTTTGGCATATTCATAAATTATACAACCTTCATGACCATCTAATTTTAGAACATTTTTATAACCCTTCCCCCCAAAAAACGTGTATTGATTAGTGGTCATTCTCCATTTCCCCTTCTCCAAGCCACTGCCAATTACTAAACTATTTTCCTGATCTATCATTTATATATTCTGGACATTTCACTTAATTGGAATCACAAAGCAGATGGTCTTTTGTGACTGACTTATTTCACTTGTCATATTTGTAATATTTATCTATGTTGTAGTATATTTTAGTATACTTCATTTCTTTTTATTGATAAATAATAGTCCATTGTATAGATCTGTCATTCAATGGCTAAAATTTTGTCTATCCATTCATTAGTTGATGGACATTTGGGTTATTTTCATTTTTTGGCAATTATGAATAATGCTGCTATGAACAATCATATATAACTTTTTTGTGTAGACATGTGTTTTTATACTTCTTGGATATATAAGTAAGAATGGAATTTCTGGGTTATGTGGTAACTCTATGTTTAACATTTCGAAGAGGTACCAAACTGTTTTCCAGAGTGACTACACCATTTTGTAGTCCCTCCAGCAATGATGAGTGAAGGTTCTATATAACTTTTTATGATACATAGTTGAATTAAAGAAAAATTCTATCTCCACTTTTATAGAATAACTTTCAGTTTTTATCACAGCATAATCTATATCATAGTATATCTGGAACAACTCTGTTGCCTCCTTAGACTATAAGCAGAATTTAAGAGCTGGAACCTATTTTATCCATCTTTGTGATGTCAGCACAATTTTTTAAAATTTAATTTTATTTTTTCAGTGTTCAAAGTTTCATTGTTTATGTAGCACAACCAGTGCTCCATGCAATATGTGCTCTCCTTAATACCCACTACCAGGCTCACTCATCCCCCTAACCCCTCTCCCCTCTAAAAGTCTCAGTTTGTTTCTCAGAGTCCACAGTCTCATTGTTTGTCGCCCCCTCTGATTTCCCCCAATTCACTTAGCCTTTCCTTCTGCTAATGTCCTCTGTGTTTTTCCTTTTGCTCCACAAGTATGTGAAACTATATGATAATTGACTTCCTCTGCTTGACTTATTTCACTCAACATAATCTCCTTTAGTCCTGTCCATGTTGATACAAAAGTTGGGTATTCATCCTTTCTGATGGCCAAGTAATATTCCATTGTATACAGGGACCACTTCTTTTTTTTTTTAATTTTTAATTTTTTTTATTAACATGTAATGTATTATTTGCCCCAGGGTTACACCACATCTTCTTTATCCATTTGTCTATTGAAGGGCATCTTGGCTCTTTTCATAGTTTGGCGATTGTGGTCCAGGACAATTTTGACATGTGTCAGTTATTTTTTAAAAAATGTTGAATAAATAAATAGTGATTTGGATTTATCATTTAAAAATTATCTATAAATATATTATCACATTTGATTTCTACTTTCTGTCAGTGTGACATATATGAAAGTCTGAAAACTTCCCAGTACAAAAGCCTACATAAAATGCACCAAGTAGTTCATTTAAATACCATTCCAGTGTTTTCTGAAGACTGAATAATATGGAAGCATGACACCAAATAAAACCTGTGAGTGTTGGAATTGGACAATATGAAAACAATATCTGAAAGCATCAGGGCAATCTGAAGACATTTGCTGATCCAAAGAACTAGAAACTTGGGTTTAACACCAATGAGATAAATTGGGAGCAAAGGAGAAGGAAAGGGAATTGGGACTAAAACCCCTGTATCCATCCAGAACTAGTAAAGGACCACCACACTCTCAGAGGCAGAGAGCTTATAAGAAATCTAACATTTGCAAAAAGATGTCAGGAAGACTCTCAGTATAAACCTGAGTTAGGAATCTAGGTTTAGAAAAAAACAACAACAGCAGCAATGATTGACAGGATGTTGCCCTTGAAAAGGGTGGGAACTCATATTTTTATTAATCATTTAAACTTAAAGTAGTCCCTGTTTCATAGTGCTTAGCAGAAGGAAAATATATTCTCCAGACCTTACAAAATTCCCACAGATTAAGATAAACCAAATATGAGCTTGCAATCACTGTTTTAAATCATGAGAAGAACTAAGTTGCCTTGTGCTAGAATCAGAAGAAACAATAAATAGCAAATTCTTTTCTCAAGAGTATTGGATATTAGAATTATAATGCACATAATATAAAATAAGTGTAAAATATTTGAAGAAAAACGAATGAAACTAGTATGCCATGTTTTAAAATTTATTCATCAATAGCTTTATAAGAAACAAAATTTAACTACTTTTTTCTTAAAAAGGCTTATTAACTTGCATTAAGTTGCTATTACTAAACTTGAACAGTTTAACATTGTTTTTATTTAACAAATGCAGTTTCTATGACAGGCCCAGCATGAGGAGCTGGCAATATAGCAGAGGCAAAAAAGTCTCAGGTCTGGTCCCCATCGTTTACCATCTAAAAGCAGAGATTTTTATATTGGATTAGAATTAAAGCTTCTAGTTCTTTGTCTTATTGGGGTCTGAAGATTTACTACCCTAGATTAATAAAAGTTGAAGGAAGAATGGCATGAATAATTTAAAATAAAATGAGAGTTAACTCTCCCAAAATTCTCATTAATTTTAAACAACTATTTTATTTCTGTGTTTTATGTATCATTGTGTTCTGAACAATTCACATTTCAACGTCTGTCAAGTCCCCCTTCTGTATATAACATTGACTTCACCACACAAATGATTCCAAGAGTGATCTATTCAAAGTAATAGAGCAAAATTAACAAGCCCATAGCTAATTAGAAGGCTAACCCTTCGTTAAGGGTTCTTTAACCCTTCTTTAATGTATTGGGATCAGAGACTTAGAAACACTAATTAGATTTTCACGTACTTGTGAAGAACAGGTACAGGGTTTTTGAAGAACACAATCAGAAGACAATAACTATTTCAGAGCAATTAAGTTATTACAGAATGGGACAGGGTGCTAGTATAGGTTTACAAGTGTGAGGTTGTTTAAAAGAAAACTGAGGTGTGCTTGGGTGGCTCAGTCAGTTAAGCGTCTGCCTTCGGCTCAGGTCATGATCTCAGGGTCCTAGGATGGAGCCCCAAGTTGGGATCTCTGCTCAGTGGGAAGTCTACTTCTCCCTCTGCCCCTCCGCCCGCTCATGCTCTCTTTTGCTTGCTTGTGCGCTCTCTCTCTCTCTCTCAAATAAGTAATTAATTCTAAAAAAAAAAAAAAAAAGAAGTAAGAAAATGTAAAAACTCAACATGAAGGATGGGTTAAAAATGTTTTCTTCCCTGAGAGTTATAACCTCCTTCTGCTTTTTCCTGTATAAAATTCTCACTCATCAAATATGTTCTTCCTCTTGAAGTATACATCTGTATATCTATATCTATCTATATCTACCTATTTATTTATTTCAGAGAGAGAGTGAGGGAGAGAGAACACAAGAGAGGGTAGGGTCAGAGGGAGAAGCAGACTCCCCACTGAGCAGAGAGCCTGATGCAGAACTCGATCCCATGACTCTGGGATCATGACTGCTAAAGGCAGTCTCTTAACCAGCTGAGCCACCCAGGTGCCCCCGAAGTATATTATTAAATAAACTAGTTTAACACCAAAAGACAAAATTAGGAAGAGCATCTGAATATATATTTTGACTCCCAGATATTTTTCATTCTCTCAAGCAACCTTAGGTTAAGGAAAAAAACCCAAACAAGTAAGGAGTATTATAGATCCTCTTGTCAAGTGAAATAGCTTTTCCATGGTGATGTCTCTGCATAATTTATGCATGTAAACAAATGGTAAATCCAAGTCATGGTTCTGCAGTTGAAGAACTTTCTATAGGAAAAGTTTCTAACTTGGACTGTTTGAAACACTTTAATTTTTGAGGAAGATGTTAAAAAAAAATACAATTTCAGAACAGAATGGCAAGTGGGATTCATCTTGGGTACCAGTCTGGGGTAGTAAATAGCTGCTGCATAAAGTTGCAGCAAGAGAAATGTTATGAGGTCACTTCAAGAAACAGATGATTATTTCAGGTTGTCTCAGGGAAGGGAGGCTCGAGTGTCAACACACATATGGTTTACTTGATGCAGCCATAGAAAGCTGGTGCTGGATAGTGAAAAATCAGCCTGTTATGCAGCTGATTATACATTTCACTTTCTACATGCAGTTCTATGCACTGTATGTTTTTGTAGCAGTTCAATATTGATGGGGCTTATTTCATAAGTGGGTAAATATCTGTACAATACAGGTAAGTCAAGAGTTTTTCCTAACTTTAGTTATTTTTTTTTAAGATTTTATTTATTTATTTGACAGACAGAGATCACAAGTAGGCAGAGAGGCAAACAGAGAGAGAGGGAGGGAAGCAGGCTCCCTAATGAGCAGAGAGCCCGATGTGGGACTCGATCCCAGGACCGCGGGACTTGATCCCAGGACCCTGGGATCATGATCTGAGCCGAAAGCAGAGGCTTTAACCCACTGAGCCACCCAGCACCCCCCCCCCCCCTTTTTTTAAGAGAGAGAGAGAAAGAGAGCACAGACAGACGGGGTGAAAGAGGCAGAGGAAGAGGGACAGAGAGAATCTTAAGTAGACTCCATGATCAGAGTGGAGTCTGATGTAGGCACGACCAGGAGATCATGACCCCAGCCAAAATCAAGAGTCAGATGCTTAACTGACTGAGCCATTCAAGTGCCCCTGGCTAAGTCTTTGCCAAAAATTTCTTATGAGCAGTTGAAAAGGTTAAGAATACTGAGGAGTGGTTTTCCATATATATTTTCTTTCTGGATAATGTGTCTTACAAAGCCCTTCTCTAGAAAGCAGTATTCTGAGACTCTTTTTGCTTCTACTGACTAGAAAGATTCAGATATTAGAGGAAGTCCCCTGGGAGAAGAAGGAACAATGGTGTATTTCTTATGTAAAGTGTTGTTTTCTGACTCCTGGGTGGCTCAGTCGGATAAGTGTCTGCCTTTGACTCAGGTTATGATCCCGGGGTCCTGGGATTGAGTCCCCACCCCCCAGTCGGGGCTCCTTGCTCAGTGGGGAGCCTGCTCTTTTCCCTCTGCCTGCCTCTCCCCCTTCTTGTGCTCTCTTCCTGACAAATAAATAAATAAAATCTTTTAAAAAATAAAAAGGATAGAGTGTTGTTTTTATTATCTTTTATTGCTAGGGAAGGGACACCAAGATGATCAAAAGGGTAGGAATGAAAAAATGTCCAATAGCAGCAATAAACAAATGTTATTGAAATTGAAAATATTAGGTGTCCACAAGAAGACTCTTTTTATTAAAAAAGGGTATGCCAGTGTGTTGTTACCTTAGTAAATTTAGCAAGGTCCAGAATCTAGCCCTTTGCTGAGCAAATCCAGAAATTTGGGTTTTTTTTTTTTTTCTGTTTGTTTGTTTGTTTGTTTGTTTTCAATGTCTTTGAGTGGTATCTAAACTCATATGAAGGAAGAGAAAGTTAATGTCATTTACCTGCTTAAGTCCCTTCCATGGCTCCCCATTCCCTTCATCAAAGACCAAAACAAATAGCACAGCTTATACTCCACTGTAGCTATACTGAACTACTATTTTTTTTTAGTTGTTTTATTGAAACATTCATATACCATTTACATACATATCTGGGAGATACTATGGGTTTGACTCCAGACCATTGCAATAAAGCAGGTATCATGGGACCTGGGTGGCTCAGTGGGTTAAGCCTCTGCCTTAGGCTCAGGTCCTGGTTTCAGGGTCCTGAGATCAATCCCTGTGTCGGGCTTTCTGCTAAGCAGGGAGCCTGCTTCCCCCTGCCTCTCTGCCTACTTGTGATCTCTCTCTGTCAAAAAAAATGAAGCAGGTGTCACAATAAAATGAGTCAAATGATTCTTCTGGTTTCCCCATGTAATCTATTAAGTGTGCAATTGCATTACATCTGAAAAAAGCAATATACATACCTTCATTTAAAAATACTTTATGGCTAAAAAATGCTAACTGTCATCTGAGCTTTCAGGGGGTCATAATCACTGATCACAGATCACTATAAAATATTGTAATAATTAAAAAGTTTGAAATATTAGGAGAATTACAAAATGTGACACAGAGACACAAAGTGGGCATATGCTGTGGAAAAATGGTGCTGACAGACTTCTTGCACTCAAGGTTACCGCAAGCCTTCAATTTGTAAAAAATGCAATTATCTGCTAAGTTCAGTAAAGGGAAGCACAATAAAACATGGTACACATTATAGTTAACCCATTTATAGTGCAATTCATTTGCTTTTTATTAGATTCACAGAGTTAAGCATCCATCACCACAAATCAATTTTAGAACGTTTCCATTACCTGCAGAAGAAATTGCAAATCACTTAACTATCACCTCCTCCAATCTCCTCACTTCCCCTATAGCTCTAGCAACTACTAGTTTATTTTCTATTTCTATATATTTGCCTATTTGGGACATTTCATATTAATCAAATAGTACAGTACATGGTCCCTTGGGTCTGGCTTCTTTAACTTAGCCTAGTATTTCAAGGTTTATCCATGTTATAGCATTTATCAGGATTTTGTATATTTCTACATAATATTCCATTTTACACATATATTACTTTTTTTTCATCCATTCTTCAATTGTTGGATGTTCAGGTTGTTTCTGCTTTTTAGCTGTAATGAATAATGCTGCTATGATCATCCATGTATAAATTTCCATGTGTACATATGTTTTCCACTTTCTTGAGTATATTCCTAGTAGTGAAATTGTTGAATTATAGGGTAAGTATGTTTTACCATTTGAGACACTGCCAGACTGTTTCTTCAAAGCAGCTGTACCATTTTACATTTCAGCTAGCAGTGTATGAGGCTTCTTCATTCTTGCCAGCACTTGTTATTATTTACCTTTTTGATTATAGCCATCCTAGTGGGTGTGAAGTGGTATCCCATGGTGGTTTTAATTTATATTCCTGTGATGGTTAATGATGTCGGGTATCTTTTCATTTGCTCACTGGCCATTTGTATATCTTTGGAGAACTGTCTCTTCAGACTTTTTGCTCATTCTTTAATTGGGTTATTTGTCTTTTTATTACTGAGTTGTAACTGTTATCTAAATATTCCAGAAACAAGTTCTTATTATAATATATGTGATTTGCAAAAATTCTCTCTCATTTTGCGGGTTGTCTTTTCACTTTCTGGATGATCTCATCTGAAGTGCAAAAATTATTAATTTTGATGGTGTCAGAATTTGGGTGGTGTTAGCTTGGTCTGCCACAGGCGGGTGGCTCACCATAATGTATGTTCTCACAGTTCTGGAGGCTGGAAATCTGAGTCCAGGGTCTCAATAGCCACGTTTTCTTCCTGGCTTGCACACAGCTACTCTATGGCTGTGTCCTCACATCATAGAGAGAGAGCTCTGGTATCTCTTCTAATAAGGACAGAAATCCCATCCTGAGAGCCTCACCCCCATTACCTCGTCTGAATTTAATGATCTCCGAAAGGCCCCATTTCCAAATACCATCACACTGGGGATCTGGGCTTAAGTGTGTGCATTTTGGGGAACACAATTCAGGCCATAGCAGATGGTGTCCATTTTATATCTTTTTCTTGTGTTGCTTGAGCTTTTAGTGTCATATCTAAGAAATCACTGCATAACCCAAGATTATAGTGTACCCCTATGGTATTTTCCCAAGAGTGTTACAGTTTTAGTGTACTTAAGTGGTTTGTTTGTTGTTTGTTTTGACTTTAGGAAGTTTTTCATGCTGTTTCCTTGATCTGGAAAATATTTTACTCAGCATACCTTTTGCCTGGCTAATTCTTCGTCATTTCTCACATGTCGTCTTAGATGCTTCCTCCATACACATACTTCCTGCAGGGGTTAGTTGAACGCTGAGGACCCTGGGTGTAGCCCCCATCACTGCATGGATCACATTTGTTTTGTAATCACTCCAGCTGCCTTTATTTGCCATATCTGCTTCACCATTGTGTACACTATAACATCTGAAAGAAATTACAGAAGCTCCTGCATATGAGGCATTCAATAATATTTTATGGGGTCAATAAAGAAATGACCAAAATATCAACTTTTAATTTATGGTGAGAAATAGAATTGTCAAGCAGACCTGGTATCCACACTGAGCTGACAAGGGCAGATCTCTTCTCTGCAGAAAACGACACAGAAAATTGAATTATTCTAAGAGTATTTCTTGGTATCCATGGGCTTGGAAAGTGTTATATTATTTGAACGTTTAATAGCACCATGTCATGATGGTGTGTCCTGACAATTCCAGAGCTCACATACACTTGTCTCTGCCCCTTTTCTCACCATGACTGTGATCCTTGAGCCTTGACTCCCTTTTAGAGAGAGTGCTTAGAAGACCATGCCAGCTTTTTCTTTCCCATTGTTTTTCTCTGTTATTTGGTGCCATTCCTTCCCCTTTCTTACTGACAAATTCTGCTTTACTTTTATACTAATACAATATAATAGGACACAGAGTGTTATTCTCTGAGCTGCATTCCTCTTCTAAATGCTGCACACA
Source organism: Meles meles (assembly GCF_922984935.1). NCBI lineage: Eukaryota > Metazoa > Chordata > Mammalia > Carnivora > Mustelidae > Meles > Meles meles. The sequence continues at coordinate 37,591,722 of NC_060072.1, forward strand.
GTAAAATTTTCCATGGCAGGACAATATGTTTTAATATCCTTAATAACTTCTAGGGCACCCACTAGAGCGTTTTAACTCCGTAAATAGCAAACAATGTCATAGCCCAAATATTTTTGGCTATATAATTATAACTCTGTTGATTAGAGACATGATTTAGTTTTGTTTTGTTTAGAGTTAGAGCTTTGTTGGGCTATGTAGGGAGATTTAAATATTCAGCCTGAATGCTATTTTGTGTGCCTGGGAGTGTTCGCCACAGCAGGTGTTACCTAACCAGATGCTAAAGCCTTTTAAATTAATACACAGCATCTTGTCAAACATGCCTCCTGCTTTACACCGTCAGAGCTGTTGAAAATTGGCTTTTCCTGCCAACAGAGTTGTCGGTTGGCAATGACTCAGCCCTGACATGCTTTAGCTACAATGCTTACTGGGCCAGGTGATTTTACTAACGTGCTTAGAATGTTGAGTTTTAAATTTAAAAACAAATTTATAAATAAATTTCCAAATTATTTTCAAGCGTTAAATAAGCAAAAAAGTATCTTTTGGACATTGGTAGGAATAAAAGACTCATTGCCTCTCTTTCTATAAGAATGAGCCAAGCTCAAGGATAAGCTCATTAATTGGGTTAGAGAACTAAAAGGCTTGGTTCCTATGTGAAGGTTTCTTTCTGATGATCTTCCTCTCTCTTTTCTCATGTATCTGATATAGTAAGGCCAGGCATGAGGGCTTTTCCTATTTGGGGAAAAGTACAAGGGGAGCTGGAGCAGGTTAAACAGAAAGGATTCCTGGGCTTTCTCTTCCGTCTTGGTTCTAGCTCATTGAATTTGTCTTTGTCATTTCGGTAATAATATGCAAAGGGACCACAAGGTTTGGGAATTAGAGAAGCTACTCAAAGTTAGGATTTGGAAAGCTACTCAAACTTAGAGCCAGCACCCCAGAGGGAATGATCTTAACATGGTCCATCCTGCTCACCTGAGTCAGGAAATCTCTAAAAGGCTTTAGGCTGTAACCCTGGGTTCTGGCCAGACTTGTAGGCAACTGGGCTGCTCTCAAACAACATCTCATAGCAACCAACACAAGTGTTCACTGAAAACTCCTCAAATATATTTTATCCTGTAATTTCACTTTGGACGCCAGACAACAGTTTGAGTGTTGTGCAAGCCCCTGAGTAGTGGCAATAGGTGCAGTGAGAGAGATGTGGAGGGAATTACAGCAGATGAGGTCACCTGCATTTTAGGGGGCTCTTAAGAACAGTTTTATGATGACAAGAAAATTTCCTCATAGTTGCTATCTTTGTAGATATTAATATTGTGCTTAAGAGAACAGAGTGTTATTTTATGTGTTTAAGGTAATATTAACCAAATTAATGGAAGAGTAAGAATATACTCTGTGCAAAGGAGCAAATGGGCACAACAAACCATTTTCTCTTACAAAAGTGTGCTGAGTATTTTTACTGTGTCATGTTAATGTCAGTCATTTTTCATCATGCTGTTCTGCTAATGATACAGAGGTATCCTTTCGTCTTGAAAACAGTCCTGCTGTCCCTTATCTACTATTAGGATCTTCTAAAAGAAAAATGTGTGTATGTAAGTGTGTGTGTGTGTGTGTGTGTGTGTGTGTGTGTGTGTGTGTTGTGGGGAGTAGGGAACTCAATGAAATTTATTCAACTGATTTATTTAAGTTGGTTGTAGGACTCTCGAGTTGCATTTCAGTTGCCATGAATGGGGGAAAATCTGCATGACTTCCTGAAGCACCTAATGAAATATACTATCCTAATATAGAAAACTGGCCTTAGAAGAAAACAAAATTATATGGAATGACTACAGATAGCTCAAAAATTACAGAGCGCATATTATTTATTGGAATTCTGTTGTAACCAGGATCTATAGTAGTCACATTTGCACTAATGATCGGATTTTTTTTTCCATTTTATTTATTTTTTCAGCGTAACAGTATTCATTGTTTTTGCACAACACCCAGTGCTCCATGCAAAACGTGCCCTCCCTATTACCCACCACCCGTTCCCCCAACCTCCCACCCCTGACTCTTCAAAACCCTCAGGTTGTTTTTCAGAGTCCATAGTCTCTTATGGTTCGCCTCCCCTTTCAAATTTTTTTTTTAATAAACATATAATGTATTTTTGTTAAAGATTTTATTTATTTATTTGACAGAGAGAGAGATCACAAGTAGGCAGAGAGGCAGGCAGAGAGAGAGGAGGAAGTAGGCTCCCCGCGGAGCAGAGAGCCTGATGCGGGGCTCGATCCCAGGACCCTGAGATCATGACCTGAGCCGAAGGCAGCGGCTTAATCTACTGAGCCACCCAGGCGCCCCCATATAATGTATTTTTATCCCCAGGGGTACGATCGGACTTTTTTTTAACTTTAAGATTTTATTTTTGTAGAACAGTTTTGGATTCACATCAAAATTGAGAGGAAGATACATTGATTTGTATAGACTCCCCCTTACTAACACGCATAGACTCCCCCATTGTCCACATCCCCTATCAGATGGTACATTTTATACCTTTGATGAGTCTACATTGACACATCAGTATCATCCAAGTCCATAGCTTCTATTACAGTTCACTCTTGGTGTTATATATTCTATAGATTTAAAAATGTATAATAACATATATCTATTATTACTGTATAATAGTGGGTATTTTACCCCCCCCCCAAAATTCTCTATGCCCTGTCTATTCATCCCAGCTCTCTCTGACTCAACCCCTGGCAACTGCTGTTCTTGGTTTTGTTTTGTTTTGTCTTGTTGTTTACTGTCTCCATAGTTTTTTTTTTTTAATCCCCCAGAATATCATATAATTGTGCACTATGTAGCCTATTCAAAATGGCTTCTTTCACTTAATAATATGTTTTAAGCCGTCCTTTCATGGCTTGATAGCACATCTTTTTTAGCACTCAGTAATGTTCCATTGTCTGGATTCACCTATTGAAGGACATCTTGGTTGCTTCCAAGTTTTGACAGTTGTGAATGAAGTCAATATAAACATCCATATGCAGGGATTTTTGTAGACATAATCTTTCAGTTCTTTTGGGCAAGTGTGAAGGAGCACATTGATTGGATCATATGGACTAATTAAATCATTTTTACTCACACCAACTGAATAAGAAGGCACTGCTACCTACATTGCCTAGACAGACAATTATGGCTTAAAAAATTCATTGCTATTGGCCAACATATGAACCTAGCTCTTTTTCACTCTGAAATTGGTACTGTTTGGACCAAGCCACATATAACTTCTATGAGTAGGCAGAGTATAAGGCCAGTTTACCCATTAGGCATGTGAAAGCACGGCTTTGGGCTCACAATACTCTTAGGGCCCATGCACATGTTCCAATTACTTTAAAAAGTAAAAGAAATAATGAATATTATCTAGTCTGATTAATTAATTAATTAATAATTAAATTAATTAAAGATTAATATTAATCTTTACATCAGCACAATAGTAAAATATAACTTTTAATACTTTTTATGAAAGAAAGGGCCCACTAAAGTAAAGTACCTAAGACCCACAGAAGTCATAATGTAGACAGAGTAGTCAATTTGGGGATATTGAAAAATATACTTCCCGCAAAATAGGTCCCCAACCAATCTATGGTAGCGTTGCCTGTCCTCCAGTATTCAATGACAAAGCTGAATCATTTCTAACAGCTGCTTTTAAAGAACATCTGATATGTGGGGCAGTGCTATACATAGTAGACAGATTAAAGACTAGAAAGCAGAGCAAAGATATAAGATAGGAACATTTCAGTGGGAATGTCATAGGTGAGGCTTGAGGGCACCTATGTTTGATTTCAACAAACACCCATTTTTAGATGATGCCAGTTTCTTTGATTGCAAGATTTTAGAAAACAAAAGTTATCTAGTACCTGTGTCTTCATATACATAAAATGGTTCTTATAGCATGTTTGATTTTAAACAGATTCACATCGCTCAGGTCACTGTAATACATTAACATAATTTACTATTTATGCAGTTTAGGGAAAAGGCAACACGGTTCTCTCGTTGGAATATGGATACATAGGAAATCAAGAGGGCACAAAATATTATTTGCATGGAGTTTAAATCTCATTTTCCTTTTAAATTGGGTAGCCTTACTCAACAATTTCTGTGAAAACTCTGAGAGTCCAGTTGTGCCTGTCAAATTGTATTAGCTATGAGGCGATTCTACCTTCAAGCTATCTAGCCCAGGGCTGACCATGAGACATGGCTGTTTCACACAGTAATTTTGGATGACAGCTTTTCCTGAGCTCATGCAAGTCTAGGAGGCAATTAAGAGACCAGAGGTCATTAACACTGCATTTGATTATATAACATAAGGTAACAGTAATAATAATAATAATAAGAAGAAGAAGAAGAAGAAGAAGAAGTGTATATACATAGAGAGATTAGGTATTAATTTCTTAAAACACATGATTTTTATTTGCAAACTAAATTTCTACAGACTCTTGTGAATTTATAACTGATATTCTGAGATTTGTATGTGTATAAATTTTAAGGAATATATTAAGACTTTTTTTTATTAACATTAATGTATTATTTACCCCAGGAGTACAGGTGTGTGAATCATTAGGCTTACACATTTCACAGCACTCACCATAGCACATACCCTCCCCCATGTTCATAACCCAACCACCCTCTCCCTACCCCTCTACCCCAAAGCAACCTTCAGTTTGTTTTGTGAGATTAAGAGTCTCTTATGGTTTGTCTCCCTCCTGATCCCCTCTTGTTTCATTTTTTCCTTCCCTATCCCCTAACCCTCCGCCCTGCCTCTGAAATTCCTCATATCAGTGAGATTATATGATAATTGTCTTTCTCTGATTGACTTATTTCACTCAGCTTAATACACTCTAGTTCCATCCACGTTGTTGCAAATGGCAAGATTTCATTTCTTTTGATGGCTGCAAAAGCCATTGTGCGTGTGTGTGTGTGTGTGTGTGTGTGTGTGTGTGTGTGTACCACATCTTCTTTATCCATTCATCTATTGATGGACTTCTAGGTTCTTTCCATAGTTTGGCTATTGTGGACATTGCTGCAATAAACATTCAGGTGCATGTGCCCCTTCAGATCCCTTCATTTGTATCTTAAGGATAAATACCCAGTAGTGCAATTGGTGGGTCGTAGGGTAGCTCTATTTTCAACTTTTTGAGGAACTCCATGCTGTTTTCCAGAGTGGTTGTACCAGCTTGCATTCCCACCAATAGTGTAGGAGGGTTCCCCTTTCTTCTCATCCTTGCCAACATCTATCGTTTCCTAACTTGTTAATTTTAGCCATTCTGACTGATGTAAGGCGGTATATCATTGTGCTTTTGATTTGTATTTCCCTGATGCAGAGTGATGTTGAGCACTTTTTCATGTGTCTCTTGGCCATCTGGATTTCTTCACTGCAGAAATGTCTGTTCATGTCTTCTGCCCATTTCTTGATTGGATTATTTCTTCTTTGGGTGTTGGGTTTGATAAGTTCTTTATAGATTTGGAATACTAGCCCTTTATCTGACTTGTCATTTGTGGATTAAGTCCCAGTAGTTCATTTTTTGCCCTTGGTTCCCTTGCCTTTGGCGATGTTTCTAGGAAGAAGTTGCTGCGGCTGAGGTTGAAGAGGTTGCTGCCTGTGTTCTCCTCAAGGATTTTGATGGATTCCTGCCTCACATTGAGGTCTTTCATCCATTTGGAGTCTATTTTTGTGTGTGGTGTAAGGAAATGGTTCAGTTTCATTCTTCTGCATGTGGCTGTCCAATTTTCCCAACACCATTTGTTGAAGAGATTGTCTTTTTTCCATTGGACATTCTTTCCTGCTTTGTTGATGATTAGTTGACCATAGAGTTGAGGGTCTATTTCTGGGCTTTCTATTCGGTCCCATTGCTCTATGTGTCTGTTTTTGTGCCAGTACCATACCATCTTGATGATGACAGCTTTGTAATGGAGCTTGAAGTCTGGAATTGTGAGGCCAACAACTTTGGCTTTCTTTTTCAACATTCCTCTGACTATTTGGGGTCTTTTCTGGTTCACATAAATTTTAGGATTATTTGTTCCATTTCTTTGAAAAAAATGGATGGTATTTTGATAGGGATTGCAAAGACTTTCTGTTTTTTTGTCTTCATCTCTTCAATGTAATATTTCTGTTATTAATTTTTTTCTAGAAAATATGTCCTATGGTATGGGAAAGGAGTTATGTATCATTATACATGTAAATTTATGTGCAGTTATATTCAAAGACATGTAGATTTAAAATACAAAGCTTTCCACTGAGGATTACAAATAGAATTTCTAGAAGAATTTTCAATTTTCAAAAGAAGAGACACCAAAATATAGTAAATTGGGGGTGCAGCCTAAGGAAGTCATTATAAAAACATTTTGAAGTCGTTAATTTTGTCTAATTTAAATGCTAGATGGTCAAGTCAGCATGCTTCCATGCCATATGCTTTCCTCAGAGCTATTTTTGATTTGCACAAATGTTAGATGGTTGGAGAATAAACTTAAAAGATGCTTTTTTTGTTTTTGGTGAGGTTGTTGTTGGTGCTTAGTGAAGCTGAATTCCAGCTCACCCTTTATTTTTTCTCTTCTCTCTCAGACTGGTTTGCACCTAACAGTTTTTCAGCCAGTATGTACTCAGATATAGTGCAGAAATAAGGCCATCAGCAGCTAATTAATAAAGTGGCCCACAAGATTAGAGAACGCAGGTTTAATTGGAAGGTAAAGAGTGTTAAAATTGTAATTATGATGAATGGATTGTCAGAGATTACTCTGGAGACTACTGCCTGGTGTCAATGACTTGAAATTAAAAGGTTGAATTTCCCTTTTGTCATGCAGCTTCCCCTGACCTGCTTTTCTGAGGTGAGGATTCACCTATTAAACCAAGGCCTTTCCAACATTCAGTTAATGAGAAAATATGTCCTTTTACTTTTTCTAAATAAACCCCCTCAAGTCAGTGCACCATCCTGAAATGAGTCAGAGAAGTTAGTGGTCTATTTCAGTCCTGTATTTAATATTAAACAGAAAATGCATCTCAAGATGAACATATGTAAAAGTAGAATGTTTTGCATCTGTTTGAAGATGGGCAACCTAGTAGGCTGTGATGAGTTACCAGGAAAAAGAAGCATGAGGAGAAGGGAAGAGAAATGATGGCCAGAGGAAGCCCTGAGTCTAAACACTTCTTCCTGTCCAGGTTACTCCTATAGAGTGTAATTAGGTGCAGAAACTGAGGGAATTTGTATCTCGCCCTTGTAGCTTTCACTTCTAGGAACTATACAGGAACCAAAATTAGAGAAGCTTCTTTGCATGAAACCAATTGAGAGCAACTCACTACCCCAAGGGCTATTATTTGAAATATAAGTAATTCAGACACTTGAATTACTCAAGTTCATCCTTAGCTCTGATGTCAGCAAACACAGGCAAAACCACTTTCAAGATACCAAGGCAGGTTACCTCTGCTCTGGGGATCTGACAGGCCTGGGGGAGATGGGGACCGTTACAAGCTTTGCTAGAATTAATTAATCTCTCTCTCTCTCTCTTTTTTTTTTTTTAGATTTATTTATTTATTTGAGAGAGAGAGCATGCTTGCACACACCAGTAAGTGGAGAGAGAGACAGAGAGAGAGAATCTCAAGCAGACTCCCTGCTGAATGTGGAGCCCTACACAGGACCCATGAGATCATGACCTGAGGCAAAACCAAGAGTCAGACACAACTGATGAAGCCACCCAGGCATGCCCATAGAGTTAGTTAATGTCCTTTAATCAAGTTTTTTTTTTTAAATAAGATTTATAAATTAGAATTAGGGGTGTACAGAAATTAGATGACTTGTATTTGGTGTAAGAAGTGGTACTTTAAAACTTTTTAGGATACTAACCAAAAAAAATTTCTCTCTCTCTCTCTCTCTATATATATATATATATTAAAAACAGAAAAAATTGTGTTTTTGCCTGGCTATGTTTATTTATTTAAATTACAGTGTAGTTAATATACAGTGTGGTACTAGTTTCAAGTGTATAGTATAGGAATTTAATAGTTGCATATATTAGTGTTCATCAGGATAAGTGTGCTCTTAATCCCCTTCGTCTGTTTCACCTATCCCTCTCCACCCAGTCTCCCCTCTGGTCACCATCAGTTTGTTCTCTCTAGTTAAGAGTCTGTTTCCTGGTTGGTTTCTTTTTTTATTTCCCCTTTGTTCACTGTTTTGTTTCTTAAACTCCATATATGAGTGAAGTCGTTCGTTATTTGTCTTTCTTTGATTGGTTATTTTTGGTTAGCATTATACTCTAGCTCCATCCATGTTGTTGCAAATGGCAAGATTTCATTATTTTTCATGGCTGAATAAAATTCCATTACACACACACACACACACACACACACATACATGCATATATACACACATACACACATACAGCACACCTTCTTTATCCATTCCTCTATTGATGAACACTTGGGCTGATTCCATAGTTTGGCTTTATAAGTAATGCTGCAGTAACCATGAGGGTGCTATGTCCCTTCAAATTAGTGCTTTTGTTTTCTTAGGGTGGATACCTGGTAGTGTGAAATGGGATCCTAGGGTAGTTCTATTTTTAATTTTTTGAGGAACCTCTATATTGTCTTCCACAGTGCCCATACCAGTTTGCATTCACACCAACAGTGCACGGAAGGGTTCCTTTTTTCTCCACATCTTCACCAACACTTGTTGTTTCTTGAGTTTTTTAATCTAGCCATTCTGACAGTTGTGAGGTGATACTCATTGTGGATTTGATTGGTGTTTCCCTGATAATGAATGATGTTGAGCATCTTTTTATGTTCTGCTGGCCATCTGGGTGTCTTCTTTGGAGAAATGTCTGTTCATATCCTCTACCCATTTTTAAATTGGATTATTTGTTTATTGGGTGTTGAGTTGTAAAAGTTCTTCATATATTTTGGACACTCACCCTTGATTGGATATGTAATTTGCAAGTATCTTCTCCCATTTGGTTCGTTGTCTTTTAGTTTTGTTGGTTGTTACTTTGGCTGTGCAGAAGCTTTTTCATTTTGATGTAGTTCCAGTAGTTTATTTTTTGCTTTACATTTTAAAGGAACTAATCTACATGATGAGCTGAATTAGTTTTGAGGGTGATATAGCTAGAAATGATTCACTCTTGAGTAAAAGTTGCTTAAATGGTGAATGCCTGAATGTGTATAAACATATTGAGAGCAAAAACTTTAGCTTGCTTCCTTTATTGTCATCTTCCTAGCACTTAGAATGATGTCAGTACACAGGAGTGCTCATAGGCGTGTGTGTGTGTGTGTGTGTGTGTTTGTGTGTGTGTGTGTGTTTGTGTGTGTGTGTGTGTGTGTGTGTATGGTAGGTACATAAGTACATGTTAAGAAAGAACAGTACATTCCCTTTAGTCTGAGGATATTTGGTGTGGCACTTTGTGTCTTGACTGTTCTTTAAAATTCCAAGAAAAAAATAGAGTAGGGAAGGTCATTTTGGTTCTGGGGAAAAGTAGGAATTTTGGCAGACTGCGTTTGGGAAACCAAACGATTGGTCTGAAAAGTTGTTGAATATGGCTTGTGGTTGGTAACTGATCTACTACTCCTGTGTCAGTGACTCTAAGCAAACTCAGCTCTTCCTGCAGATTCTTTTGAATTCAAAAGTGATGGAATATGAATGAAGTTTTCTTCTAACATTTATCTTTGCTGTCTTCAGTTTCTGAAAATACTCTGTCATTTTACAATGACTGAAAGCAAGACAAATTAGAAAAGGAAAGCCTGTGGTCAGGAGGGAAAAACAACAAACTGTCATCACCTGTACCACTGAGTGACTGTCTAACATTGGTGAATTTCTTAACGTCTCTAGGCTCAGTGAGACTTGTTTTTAGACTATTCTTCCAGCAGTTTTAGGTTTCTAGCAAAATTGAGGGAAAGGTACAGAGATTTGCCATATACCTTCTTCCCCCACACATGCGCATCCTCCCCTATTTTCAGCATTCCCCTATCAAAGTGTCCAGTACAATAGATGAACCTACATTGACGCCTCATTACCACCTGAAGTCCACAGTATACATTACTCTGGATAATTATTCTACTCTTGGTGTCATACATTCTGCTGTGGGTTTAGACAAAAATATAATGACATGTATCCAACATTACTCCATGCAGAGTAGTTTCACTGCCCTAAAAATCTTTGTTCCACCCATTTGTCTCTCTCCCTCAACCTAACCCCTATCACTGACTGATCTCTACAGTTTTGCCTTTATCATGTGCTTGAAATCATACAGTATGAAGCCTTTCTAGAATGGCTTCTTTCACTTAGCAGTATGCAATTAAGTTTCCTCCATGTCTTTTCCTGTCTTGATAGCTCGTTTCTTTTTAGCATTGAACGATATTCTACTGTCTGGATGAACCAGAGTTTATTAATTCACCTGCTGAAAGGCATCTTGGTTGCTTTCAAGTTTTGGCAGTTATGAATAAATCCATTATAAACATCCATGTGTATGTTTTCATGTGGACATATCTTTTTTAACTCCTTTGGGTAAAATGCCAAGGAGTGGGTTTGCCAGATTATATGAGTGTATAGTTCTATTTAGTGATATTCTAGTATTTTGTTGAAGTTTTATTATGATTAATGAGATAATCAAAATAAATTGCCTGGCAGACAACCTGGCATATTATAAGGGCTGAATCAATGTTAATTATATTTGGTGTCATTATCATCTCCTAAAAGATATATAAAACTCCGTTCATTTTGACAGTAGATAGAGAAGAGAGAAATGTCAGAGGGAAAATGTAAAAATATTTGATGGTTAGCTTTATATGAGGCATCTGCCTCTACTGCAGTCCCAGATACACAGAATGTGCTTGTCTAATTCATGTTGCTGTGCATGGAAGGTATACTTTGCCTTGGGCCTATTAGTTCCCTGTACTCCCTTTGGACTAATTAGGAAGGATAATATAGGTAATTGTAAGTAATGGTTATCTAATTCCTCAGATAAGGACAAATAAAAAAAGGACTGCTAAATGCACTTCAAATCTGAATCATATAAACCTGATGAACAGCTAGGGTCACATGGAATAGGGGAAAAGCACTACTAGACAAGTGGTCTGGAAAGCATTGTTCGCAGTCTAACCCTATATGGACTGTGAACTTAATGAACTTGGATTTGAGTCTTAATATTTCAGTTTCCTCGGCCATCAAAAGGGAATGAGACTCGCCCACTGGTTATTTAGAGAGCAAGATAGGGAACTTCAAAGTAGTGCCTGAAATTTTCTAGGAAGTTAATAAACTTAAAATTAATCTTAATACACAGAGACACCAAATAGCTTGCTTAGATTTAGTTCCACGACGATAAACAAATCCAAAGTCATCTAGCACCAGTAACATCATGACCAGTTGCTGTCCTCAGTTTTGAATATATGATTGCTTCAGTGCACTTACAGATTTGTATTTTCTGTTTTCTAAACATAAAAAGCATATTTCTCCATTGTAGAGAGTTTTGATGATAAAAATACATAGGAGGAAGCAAAACCAAACCAAACTGAACCAAACCAAAGTTCACCTATTATTTTACTACCTGGAAATACCTCATGTTAAAATTCAGAAGTAATTCCTTCTGATATTTTATCTTTCTATAGACGTAAGCTAAATCTCTAGAAAGATAAACCTAGATATAAGTTTTTAAAAAGTGGTCTGATGTTAAATAGAGATTTGATTTATAGTTTGTCTAATAATCTTAGTTAAATATGGGATTACTTCTAAAGGCCTTTATGTTAACAGCATATAATGCAGCATCGTCACTTTCTTTTGTCCATCAAAATTATGCTGTTTTTATTAAAGTTTTGGTCTTTTTATGGAAACAGTCATTGTTTTCTACTTGTTGCTTATGTCCATTCTCCACTAAAATAGAATGCCCAGAGACTATCAACAGCATTTAAGCAGGCAGCAATCAGGGGAGAAAACATTTATCTGTAATGCCAGCCTAAATGTAACAATGAGCTCTTTCATCTTGATTCTAAGCTCCCAGTTACTCTGAGGTCTTTGAAGTACCCACTTGGTCTAAAGCCACTCAGAGAAACTCAGCAAAATAAGTGGTTTGAAGCAAACAAAAATATAAACCCTAAACCTTTCCCAGCTTTGCATAATCATCATATTCATTTACTTTTGACTGTATTTCCCTTTATAGAGTTTAGGTTAACCATAACTGTCTCCCTGATTTTCATTTTTATTTTTCATCTTCTGACAGTGCCTTCTCAGCATGGAGCTGTTTTCCCAAATATTTAAATATTTGACAAGCATCAGTTTATTACTGAGAATCAATTTAAATGATTTAATGATAAGCATGGGCCTGTTTACTATTTTTCAAAATCATTTTAAAATAGTATTTGCTTACAAGTTAGAGTAGCCAAATAATTGAATTAAGTTTCTTGATTTTCTTTTTATGTGATCTGTACTGTGTCTAAACTCTGTGCTTCATGGTAAAAACACCCAGATCATACAATTTCGGATCCTATTTTGGGGAGCCCATTGAAGAATCCTCCAAATTGTCACTTGTCACGTGGAGAGAGGATTACTCCAGAACCCTCAGTATTTTTCTTCTAGCAACATTTAATTCATTTTCATTTATAGAAAATGAATACTGTTGAGCAACCACTATGTCTTAGGCATTGAGAGTGTGGCAATGAAGTCAGACAAAATCCCAATTCACATGGAGTTTATGTTTCAGAGGAAAGGACGGAACAATGCATAAATTAATAATTTGCTGGATGATGTTATTAACTCTTAGTTAATTATTATTTTGTAAGAGGTACATTTGCTTTATCTTGTTAACATACAAATGAACTTCTTAATCCCTGAATAGCATGTTTAGTAGCATATTTTGTGTTGTTGTTGGTAGTGGTTTTATTTTGTTTTGTGTTTGTTTTCAGATGACTTAGTATATTCAGTCTGAACATTGCTGTACAGAAATGAAAGTATAAGATTTTTGGAGTTGTTCACAAAATTAGCCAAATTTAAATCATTCTGTATTATTCGTGAATCACCATACTGACGTTAATTTCAATGTGCTGTATCTGATACATTTTGAAACATATTATATTCACTCACCAAAGCAGCATATTACAATAAAATGTAAATGTTAAATATCATAGGGTAGCATTTTCTGAACATTGGAATCAAATTAGTTTAATAACAGCAATATATATAGAGGCCAGTCATTAAAAATTCATTATTCCCATTTTTTACATTCAAATTATATCTTGATTTTTTTATTCCCGTTGAAAATTTTTAAAAAAATATTGAAATAGGTCTTCAAATATTTTTATTCCCTTTTCAGGAATTTGCTGCACTGACAAAAGAATTAAATGCCTGTAGGGAGCAACTTCTAGAAAAGGAAGAAGAAATTTCTGAACTTAAAGCTGAAAGAAACAACACAAGAGTAAGTATAAAACTGCATATGCTTGGAATCAATTTCATATACAGTTCAGTGCCTTACTCCTATATACTCATAAGAATATAAACACTTGAAAACTTGAGGAAGACTTTAAGCAGACATTAACTCATAGTCTGTTACTTAAAGTAACAAAGACTATTCTACAAAACTCAAAACAGGAAGGCCAAGAACCTAAATTACAGTCTCAACTTCCAAATCACTATGTTGCCTCAGAAAATGTTTTTATTCCTTCTGGCCTTTGCTTTCTTTAACTTTAAAAAGAAGGACTGGATTTCGATAGTCTCAAACTTTCAAACTTTTGTATTGGAGTAGGGGGCCAATACTCCAAGGCTGGAGGTGGGCAGAGAAGGAGAGACTTGAGAGGGTATGAATTTCCATTATGGGGTGATGCAAGGAAGTGGTTGGCATTGGTCCTCACCTTGTTAAAATGTATAAAGCCACTGGAACAGAACTCTCCTAATTAAAAGAGGCATAACTTTTCTATTTCGGAAGATGATTGAGGAGACTTCCAGTTCTGATGTAATGATTTTGACGGACTTGACTATTGTCTGCTCTTGGAAAGCCATGTCTTCTTTCAGTCTCACGCCCTGTGACAGTGAAGTCCAGAATTTGATCAAAGATGCTGTTTTTTCTTGTTCAGAAGAAAAAATCACTAAATTTCATGAAATATGTAAATCATCAGGTTACCTATAACTGAGAACAGTTTCTCTACCAAAAGAATGTGGAGGAGAAGACACTTTTGTGTGGATATGTAGTTCAATTTCAACATGAAGTTGGTGAAAAATATTTTCAGTGTTAAAACTCTGGTAGATCAATGCTAAAAACTGAGAAAGTGGTGTATAGTTAATAGTGTATTCATTTGATGATTGGTCTCAGAGAGTAACATAAAAATAATATCTCCACAAACAGTGAGCTTGTGCCTTTAATGAGGAATACCATGTATTGATAATGGTTATATGATCGAACTCAATTTATCTCCTTCTTCATCAGGGTCTTATTTTATGGTAAAGAAAGTCCACATAGTATACAGACAAGGAATTGGTTTTCATTGAGACTATGATAAGCCAGTCATGTGGATTGCCTCAAATAGAACATGACAAAGATAGTTTATATCATGTTATCAGGTGTCAGATGATTTTTTTCTATTTCTTTCTCCCTTTTGATATTTTTTCCCCACCTTTGATTTCTAACTTGGAATTTTTTCATGCAAATTTAAAGTTTACTTCTGCCATGAGATTTGTTCTTCCCTATTTCACTATTTTCCATTCTAATGCTTTAGGCTACATTCCCTGATGTAGCACAGTACAGCCAAGCTGAACATGGAAGCACGTGTAAACTTCTTGGTAGACTTTCAACTAATTCCCATATTTAAAATGCACCAGAAACTCTTCTTTTGCTGTGTATTTTCCCTTTATACAACTTTTTTCCCCCTACAGCCCTTTACTCCTTTCTGATGTTCTATGGGGGATATGTTATAATTATCCCCATTTTACAGATGAAATAACTTCTCAGAAAAAGGCAGATAACTTGCTGGAAATTAGGCAGTGAATAAACAGAAGAGAAAAGGGATTTGAAAGCTAAGGCAGTATAACTCCAAAGCCTGTGCCCTCAGCCGTGAGGCCATTAGCGCAGTTACACAAGTTCGATCCATGGAGGAGCACCTGGGTGGCTCAGTCGGTTGAATATCTCTTGATTTCAGCTCAAGTCATGATCTCAGGGTCATGGGATAGAGCCTCCCATTGGGCTCTGCACTCAGCTGGGAGTATGCTTGAGATTCTCTCCATCTTCCTTCTGCTCCTCTCCCCAAGGCATGTGTGCTTTCTCTCAAATAAATAAATAAATCTTAAAAAAAAAAAAATTAGATCATGGAAGAACTCCAAGATTGACAACAGCTTAGAAAAGACTTTGCCCTAAGAGAAAACCATTGCAGTATGGAGTACATCATTTCCTTCCTTTTTTTTTTTTTTTTTAAGATTTTATTTATTTATTTGACAGACAGAGATCACAAGTAGGCAGAGAGGGAGGGGAAAGCAGGCTCCTGGCTGAGCAGAGAGCCTGATTTGGGGCTCGATCCTGAAATCATGACCAGGGCCGAAGGCAGAGGCTTAACCCACTGAGCCACCCAGGCGCCCGGATCATTCCTTCCTGATTATGACTAATTTCAGAGATCTAGGAGGTCTGGTGGCAGCATCCATGCACTCTTCACCGTATTACAGTCCATGAGGCCCAGAAGTACCTGTGACTGTTGCACCTGCAGAGGAACCTTGGGGGATAGAGACAGTAAGGCAGGCTACACTTGTGATACCTCTTCAGGGGTCAAGGTGAGAAAAGTAGAGATATTAAATTCCATTAGGGTAACAGAAATTGAAGCCATTAATAAACGTGACTTTAAACATAAATAATAGTTACTTTGAAAACATGAATAAAACTGGAAAACAGTTTTTCCACCCTCCTTAAAGCAGTGGTGGGGAGGACTTTTGTTGTTGATTAGGGAAAATAGGGAAATAGATTTATGAAAACTTCTCTGTGTAAAGTATCAATTATATAACAACTTCCTAAGTTACATAACCACCTGTCACCCTCCCCACCACCCAGGAAAATATCCAGGACTAAAAATCAGACATATATTCTCTCTTCCCCCATAGTGCCGTCTTAAATTTGCCAAATATAATACTTTTTGTAGTTTATATAATAGTTTCTCCTTCTGCATGTTCTGTTTTTTGTTTTTGGGGTTTTTTTGTGTTTCCTGCTATAAACACCTACTTATTAGTCATGGAGGAAGAGCAACAAGCTAGTATTTCCTTCTCACACCTAAAGAGAATTTGATTAGTATTATACTATAAGGAAGTTTAAAGTAGGAGTGTCTCAATTTCCAGGGTCCTGATACCTGTGACTCCCTTTCCATTTGACTAGTTAACATATGCTAATGAACTGAGACAAATAACTCAAAGGAAGACAGTCCACAAGGAAAACTCTTGGAGGATAGAGTATGTGTGTTAATTTTGAATATCATCAAAAACAATAGATGATAAAGGGCTCTACTGTATAATATTTTAATGAATTATATCTTGTCCAAATAGAAAATAGAAGTTTCAGAGGAAGTTCAATGGATGAAGTTTATCTGATGTATCAAATAATAAAAATGATAATATTATGTAGCTAACATTAGTTACCTGTGAAATGTTTTCCTAAGTGTTTTTTATGTTTAACCCACTTTGTTTATCCTTACAGCAATCTTATTATCCCCACATAACTGATGGGAAAACTGGCATATAAATAATTTGCCCAGGCTGCCACATGGCTTTTAAGTGACACATATAGGGAATCAACTCCTCAGCTTAACCACTGGCTATGTATTTAAGAACGCATATACCTAATATCACTCACAAATCATACATGATACAAGGGTTCATGTTTAGGGAAGAACAGAGTTTGTTCATTATTTTATTGTTCACTTCTAATGTTCAGTACTTTATTTTGCATCAGTTGTGTGCGAAGTAATGTATGAGGTATTTATTCTGATGTCAGAACTGAAAGTTTTAGCCATTTATCATTTTGTCACTATAGCAACACCTGGTCCCCAGCTCAAAAAATATGAATGAATGAAAGAAATGATAGTAATCACTATATTCAGCTGCCTCAAGTAATTAAATTGAGGACATACAAATAAAATCATTCTAATATTATTAATGTTTGTACAAAAATAGAAATTTCAAAAATTGTAGAGAATATTTACAGAAACATTCAAAAAGCTTTATTATTGGGGCACCTGGGTGACTCAATTCGGTTAAGTATCTGCCTTTGACTTAGGTAATGATCCCAGAGTCGGAGCATTGAGTCCCACAGTGGGCTCCCTGCTCAGTGGGGAGTCCGATTTTCCCTTTGACCCTCCCCATTCTTGTTCTCTTTCTTTCACTCAAATTAATAAATAAAATCTTTTTTAAAAAAGCTTTATTGTTTAATATTTTCACACTGATAAAAGTGTAGAAAACTGATTAAATAAAATTTGTTAGTTCTAAAACTTCTCTGACCATACTTAGGCAAATTATATGTATAGAAAATAATTTACACCTGCCATTATTTCAACTTAACTCAAATTGACTACTGAACCTTACCATATTTTGGCAGAATTAATTAATGAAAAAGTAAAAGAAAACCAGGAATATTAAACTAGTTATTGTTTCTTAATATCAAAGTGGAGAATTTTTATTGTTGCTTTAGAACTGTTTTAACTGTTTTTGTGGCTGAGTATCTCAAAGAAAGTTTTATATAATGGGCAGTGTTTTAGAAAGTAGCTATTGTGAGGCTTTGAAAAAGAAGTTACAATGGGTCCCTGGGGGGCTCAGTTGGTTAAGTCTCCAACTCTTGATTCTAGCTAAAGTCTTTATCTCAGGGTCATGAGGTAGACCCCCTGTCCAGCCCCAGGATGAACCTCAGGTCAGGCTCTGCGCTCAGTATGGTCTGCTTGAGATTCTCTCTCTCCCTCTCTCTCTTTGAATGAGTGAGTGAGTGAATGAATGAATAAATAAAATCTGTTAAAAGAAAGTTAAAGTTGTTTTGATTTCAAGAGCTACTCTTAATGTTAATTATAAATAATAAAGCTGTAATTTCCTTTTACAGGTCATCAACTAAAAGTCTTAATGGTCCTTAATTTAAGTTAAAGACTTAATTTGAAGCATTCTTTACCATGCCTTTACTTTTGTTTTCAGCCACGAAATTATATAAATGAACATTTAAATACAATGAGACAACTGTCATAACTAAAGAGAAGCTTCCCATTCTTGACAAACCTCTGTCTACACTAGTTAATAAAATCCCTCCAAACATGTTTCCTTAATGAGTTGAAAGTACAGTCCAGTTGAGAAAGAAAGAGCCTCACAGCCAAGGCAGGTGAAGATACATGTGTGGATCTGTACACAGACATCTGTGTCCAGATATCTGAAAGTGCTCTGCTAGGGTATGATAAACAGAAGAGGGACTGGACATAAGCCCTCCCAACAGCTATTGCAGCGTGGGACTCAAATGTCTATGTAGAACCATAGGGAACTATAAACAGTAGTTGAGAGTAGAGGATGTTGAGTTCACTGAGCATAAAAGCAACTAATTTATGTTTCTCATTCTCAGGTGTTAGTGTTATGTTCTTTGGCCATATGACAGCAGCCGACATTATGCTGAATTCAAATGTAATAAGAAGTTGTATAATTTTAGAAGTTTAGTTCAAAAATTTCTAATGATGCAATATGTACAAATGTTCATATACCATGATACGTTTCCATATATGCAGGCTGTGGTCATTTAAAATGAATCTAACATAGGATTAGTGGTCATTTATGCAGTCCTTGCAATCCCTTGAGTACACTAAAGAGAGTGCCTTCTGCAGGACTTACTAAATATTAGATAAAAGTGTAGCTCCTAGCAAAGGTGTACAATTAGTAGCTTGTTAGTGTTATCTTTGTGAGTTCTTCTTTATTTTTCATTTATTTTGATTCCTAAGCTTAGAAGCCATGGATATATGCTATATTTGAACATTTTGGCCTCATTCTCCAGGATAGATAACTTACATTTATCTTACTTCAATTCAACAAATGAATATTAAACATATTCTATAGAATATTTTCCTAAGTATTGAGGAGTATTAAGGATGAGTTAAATTGTTAAGCCCCTAAGAAATCTGTTTTATATTAGTTTGGTTTTATTATTATTTTCCATTTTATTATTCTTATTTTTATTTTTATTATTATTTTATTATTATTATATACTTGGTTTTATTATTATATGTTATAACATTTTATATTATAACATATACATATAGATAGATATATGTATATATATTATCCTAATTGCATAAAACAGTCCAGCTTAACTGTTTTAATCAGGAAGACATTAAGGAATATAAGAAATCTCCAAACCTAGAAATCTCCAAACCTAGTTTCCATGCACAATGCCTAGGACCATATTTCTCAGCCTTGTGAGTTTTCCTTACATTCCTAGTCCTAGAAACATGTAGTCTCTGCTACTTCCTGTGCCAACAAAATGGCCCCCCAGCCTAGCATGGTTCCTCACTGGACTCCCTTCAGAGTCTGTCCTGTGTGGGTGGCTCTGGTTGAATGACTCTAAAGTCACATGTCTGCCACCTAGTGGTTAAACATGCCAGGGAAGTGTTTTTTGTTTCCAGTATTAGGAAGATGATGTTCAGCATTCAGGAAATTATCAAAGATAGAGGGTATGTACAGAACATTTTGGGCAACCACAAATACCAAGACTCCACTACAACCTAACTTTTATAACTATATATCTTTTTTTAACTATATATCTTTTCCATGTTAAAATTCTAACAACAGCAGTACTGACATATATCTATCTACCCAACAATGCAACCGTACTTTTTTTTCTTTTTTTTTTTAAGATTTTATTTATTTAACAGACAGAGATCACAAGTAGTCAGAGAGGCAGACAGAGAGAGGAGGAAGCAGGCTCCGCACTGAGCAGAGAGCCCAATGTAGGGCTCGATCCCAGGACCCTGGATCATGACTTAACCCACTGAGCCACTCAGGAGCCCCGCTATACAACCGTATTTCTTAGGCAAAAAACAAAATCACCTTTTCTCAAAAAAGAAGATACATGCATCCAGCTACATGACCAGGGTTCTTCCATATGTACATTCCTGCTCTTATTAATCTCAGTCATATATTAATATTCTGTAGCTTATGGACTACTTTAATGTTAATCAGAATCAAATACCCAATATAAAATGAATAAAAGGGGAGAATAACTTAATTTACATTATGTATATGCTATAATAACAACAACAGAAAAGATCCTCTGTTCCCCAAGTGGTCAAAAAGTCCTATTGCCAATTATAAATTCCAATTCTAAGCCTTCATTCTTGGACGTCTGTATATGAACCAATATATATTCATCACCAGCTCTAAGTATATACCAATTTCAGGATGGTAGCTCCCCAGCCTAGCTATGTGTGATCTTCAAGGAAGAATTAAGATAGACTCTTCCTTGGATCATTTAACCATTTTATAGGACCACCTGCTTCTGAATGATATGATAGCATGGTGAAACCAGGGCTGTGAGCATCAGTCAATTGCATTACTCCTTTCACTGTAAAAATGCATGTTCTTTTTTTCTTTTTTTTTTGTTCAGAGGTAATGTCATATATGATAAGACTGTAAGCAAAAATCTGATAAGATGGTATTGCTAGTAGAAGCAGAGCCATTAGAGAAGGCAAATCCATATCCAGAAAAAAAAAATTTATTACATTAAGAATAGATAGTTGCTCCCTCCTTGATGGAAGAGATTTGATGTAATCTACTTGCTTCAAGGTAACTAGCTGGTCTCTAGGTGTACATCATGAAATGGGTTCAGAATTGATGGCCGCAGCTAATCAGTTGGCCCTTCAGCTGTGGTGGTAACCCTATCAACCTTAATTGTGAGAAGCCCATTTTGTCAGGTCAATGAGTAACTTCTATCCCTGAAACCATGGGCATTTTTTTATGGCCATTGAGCAAATGTGATGGTGGCCAGAGAAGTAGACTGATATCCAAAAGGTGAATCATTTTTGTCTTTCAGATTATCAAAAACCTTTGCAACAGTGGGTACCAAAGAATTAGTCCTTGTTTAGAGCTAACATCCAAGGCATTTGGTATTCCCCTTTCCTCAGAATAATGGTTATAGATACTTTTAGAGAGGATCTTCTGATTAGCTCTTGTTTCATAACAAACTACCCCAAAACTTAACATCACAAACAACATTTTACTGTACTCACAGATTCTGAGTCAGGGATCCAGAAAGGAGATAACATTTGCACTCCCAGCTCTGATGACTTGATGACTAGTGACACTGAATGCGCTGGTTAATGGTGTTTGGTTTTTTTTTTTTTCTTGTGAAAAAAAAAAAAAAACTCATCTGTATAGCATTTGGAATTCCCATGGGGTAACTACTTCCACTGTAGCTGATTTCAAACTACCAATATGATGTTACTGAATGCAGAGCTCGGAAATGATGCATAATTGGAACCAGCCTGTAGTATTTCTACCATTCAAATACAATAGAAGTAAACAACCCAAGGAACATGGGATATTTAAGAATTTCATTAAAAACTTGGAATTTAATAATATAATTAGGAAGTAATACATTTTGAGTGCTTATCTTTTAAAATATGTTTATTTAATTATAAGCTTACATAATATAAGCTTTAACAATTATTGTGTTTTAACCACTGGCTGCCAGAAATCCTGAGAATTAGCCATCTAATTAATAATAAATAATAATAATAAATTTATTATTTATTTTTTAAAGCCATCTAATAATAATAAATCCTGAGAATTAGCCACTCTAGCAAGCTGGTATGAGACAGCTTTAGCACACCATTGCAGGGGATAACTTGAATATCTGGGCTTTGAAAGGTTGACTGGGGAGCCAGCTGTTTCACATAAGTTATAGGGCTTTGTTTCAACTTAACCCTGCTTATCTGATGTTGGTCTTTCTTTAACAAACTTTGCTCTAACCACACCAGCCTCCTTCTAGTTCCTCAAGAAGTCAGGCCTTAGCCTGTGTTGTACCCTCTGCCTAGAGTCCTTCATCTGGCTCCTCATTTGGCTAGCTCTTTCTTATTCTTTAAGTCTCAGTTTAAACATCACCCTCTCAGTGAAACGTGTTTGCTGCTCTAGGCAAAGTAGGTCTCTCGTCTTTACAGCTCTCATAACTCTATTTCAGGGTTAAGTTCACACAAAATCCCATAACCTGTTGGATTCAACCAATGCATACATGTATCTGTAGAATTCAAGAGAGTAAAAAACCAGGAGTATAATCAGGGATTGATCAGTAAAAGGAAAGCTCTTTGAAAATATTGTGTCATCATCATACTGAGGAATTATTAATATTATTTTGACCCTTAAATATGATCCCTACCTACTGATCTATATACATTTAAGGTCTTGGGTGTTTGTGTTCTTTTGTGCCAATGCATGGCAAAATTTTCTGACACTTTGAACGATAATTAGTGATGGTGAATGGAGAGAAATTTATTTAAGGACTAAGAAAGGTGACACTAATATGTGACACAGAATCTAACAATGACATTGTGAAAACCAAAAATTTTCACTACTTTAGGAAATGTAAGCTTTAGGAAAAAGTCTGCAATTTTTTTTTTCTTTCCTTCCTTCCATCCCAGTATCTTAAATCTGCTTTTTCCTTTTTTGTTTGAGTGATTTCTACTTTATTTTACCTAGACACCATTTGTTAGCCTATGATTTTCAGTATCCTTCTGAAAATCTCTCCTACAAAACTTCCTGCTCATGTATTGTTTTTCCCTGGCAGAATCTCAATAACTGAGAAGTTAAACCAGCAGGTGTTTTTTTTGTTTGTTTTTGTTTTTGTTTTTGTTTTTTAATGTATCTTTGTTTTTAGCAGCTGAACTCCCTTTGTGAAACAAAGCAAAAAGGCCCCAATTCACAAAACATTGAAAAGTAAAATTTCTTTGGAAAATGTTAAAACAGACTGAAACAGTGTTCACTGGACTTTCTCCCGACTTAATCATGGCTCCAGAGGCTACTCTGGGTGAATGTAGGTTCCAGAGTAGACAGTTTAAAAAGCATGCCCTTTGACCTCCTTTTCCTGAGTGATTATTGCAAATCTTGGTTACTGTATCCCAGTTGATTGCATATGTTTTTCTATTATTTCTATTTCTATTAAGAATTAATTGTGAATAAAATCATTAGTGATTTTCCCTATAATCGTTAGAGCAACATGTGATTGTAACTATCACTATAATCACTCTACAAATGTGATTATCACTATAATCACATTTAAAGCAACATGGTGATTATATTATGCTCATTACCTTCTTTGCAAGACTTTTTCCATGATCAAATGTAAATTTAATTGGTTTTGACTTTAATACTTTTTTCTTAAACACAATCATCATGCATTGTGCCATGTTCTTTAATAATTATTCTATTTGATCACGTGTTCTATTGTGGTCTATTTCTACTGAATTCATATTGAAATTAATAAATTGTCTAAAAGAATGGATTAGACCTTACATGATATTTCTTAAATGAGTAATTTGTTATATGCTAGAAATAGGACTTACTTTAATGTAATTTAGGAACCCTGGTTTAGACTCAGGTTTTTGCTTCTTTGCTGCTACCTGTAATAAAATCTGAGACTGTCATTAGATAATATGCAAACCTGCAATCTTCTACAGTAGTAGTCATGAGCATTAGTGACTTGTGTTCTTAAGATAATTATGTTTAGGATAATTGCATTTTCTGTTAAACCCAATAGCTGTTACTGGAGCACTTGGAATGCCTCGTGTCCCGACATGAAAGGTCTCTCAGAATGACAGTGGTGAAACGGCAAGCCCAGTCCCCCTCAGGAGTCTCCAGTGAGGTTGAGGTCCTCAAGGCATTGAAATCTTTGTTTGAGCACCACAAGGCCTTGGATGAAAAGGTATAGTATTGATAAAGGATTCTTAAAATTGTATGTGTCAATTATACCTCAATCAAGCTGAAATGTAAATAATAATAATAATAATAATAAACTGTATCTACGAATTTTAAAAAGTTCTAGTACTGACAAAAGACTTCAAGCTTAACAGTGCTTTTGTCATCCGTATCAAGCTCCTTTACTTCATCCAGTGACTCAACTGACTCCTGATGTAAATCAGTACAGAGAAACCCATTTAAATTATAGGAATATCATTTTGTTAAGTGCAACTGGATTATTGTGTGTGTATGGGTCATACTCATAACCACGTTGTTTTTATTGGTGCTGAATCTATGACTTATCTAGTTATACTTGTATTATGGTGCATTATGGTCCTAGTCCAGATGGCCATTTGAAATTTAATGTGGTCGTTCAATCTCCCTCTCTCTTCCTCTCTCTTTCTCTTCTTCTAGTGGCTCTCTGAAGTACATGTCTATAGATGCCAACAGAGGGCACTGCTGACAGTTTAACATACATAGAAGTGCAAATTGGATGTACTCTGACCTTTAGAGATTAATATTGAAAGCATAGATTTTTTTTTAGAT
Organism: Meles meles; assembly: GCF_922984935.1. Classification (NCBI taxonomy): domain Eukaryota; kingdom Metazoa; phylum Chordata; class Mammalia; order Carnivora; family Mustelidae; genus Meles; species Meles meles. Next base: position 37,616,192 of record NC_060072.1, read on the forward strand.
CTCTGATATCTTAGTTCTGAATATACATTTTGAAGAGTCTCTGCATATCACAGTATCACAGCATAAGGTATTAGTGGAAAAGCCTGTCTTAGGTCTTTTTAAAAGTAGCAATAAGATTTTCTTAGCTGTTACTCAAATAACTTCTACTGACATAAATAAGCCAATATGATGATAATATCCTTTGGAGATTAGTAAGGCTTATGACATGATTTTAATTTTGTCAAATGTTAAAGAATTAACTTTTTAAAATTAGTAAAGCTTTGGGATTCTGTAGAGTGGGAATTGGGGCACTTCATTAGAAAGTACCTGACAAGTTCTGAGTATTAATATCCAAATAAGGGATTATTATCCAGTTATATCTAGGTTTTGAGCATGCAGATACTTGTGCTGTAGTTAATATTTATGTACATAGATACTTTTATCATTGGTCTTTCAGATGTTCTTACAGCAGGGATTATGTGAAGTATGTGCAAAAGGATAACTATAATTCTATCTTCTAGATTATTAAGAAGTTATAGCTTATTTTCATTGTAGCTGTGAGAGAAAAGTAGTTTATGAATAATTTTGAATAAGACAAAAATTGATATTATATAAAGATCCTTGATAAATATATCAAATATCAAATGATCAATATATTTAATGTGTAGTTACACATTCCCTTTCTTATTATAAAAGTACATTGTTAAAAATTTGGAAAACTGTATTTATGGAATATCTATTATATGTAGGACAGATATTTGGCCACACAAAAATAGATCAGACATTCTTCTTGCAGTTGTAGAGTTCATAGCACTAGAGATTCATGTCCGTAATAGGTGATGTTAAGAAAAAATATGTACAATGCAGTATGGAGCAACAGAAAAATTGTGACTAGTTCGACTTGAGAAAATGATGAAAAATTGAAGAATGCACAGAGGGGAAGACATTTGGTCTGAATATTAAAGAATGTGTAGGAGTTTTTGAAGCAGAGTCATAAAGATGCTCTACACACTAGGATCAATATGTAAGATAACACAGAGATGTAAGAAGAGCATGGCCTGTCCAGAGAAAGTGTAATAGTTTTGAATGGCTTGAATGAAAGTGCTTGAGAATGTGTGATTTTAGATGTTCCCTGTAAGCATTTCCACATCACCTAAGGGATGCTTTTATGAAAGAATGGATGTAAGACTATAAAGAATATTGAGGACAACCTGATGGGTATGAGTACATTTAAGAAAGAAATAATTCTACAACTTAAAATTTAGAAATTAATTACTATGTAGACGTTCAGTGAGCTTAGTACAACTAAATGAAGCATTTATAATGGCCCCGGGAGCTATAATAGCATTTACTAACTCACTGGGAGTGCCATGGACATTGATGAATCCACAGGGCAACTGAACTGATTATCAGCTAAGTATTACTGACAATCTGAAGGAAAGTGTTATGAGCTTGGATTCTAGAGTGGGCAGATATGGACAAGTGACTTAACTTCTCTATACATCTGTTTTCTCTTCTTCTGAATGAGGATAATCATAGTACGTACCTCTTAGAATTGTCATGAGGATTAATTGGGATCTGACATGCAAAACTCTTAGCCAGTACTTAGCATACCGCAAGTGCTCATTAAATGTTAATGGATATTACTATTGATGTGAGTAAATTTCAATATTTGTTAAAACTTTCAAGCCAAGTAAGGATATTGGTGTCACTGTTGATCCACATGCTTGTTTTAAATAGCATTCTATTTAGTTATTGAGGGATTAATCTCTGCCTTCACAGAAAATTTCCATAAGAATAGCTCACAGCTACTCAAGAGGATAGGGAGGATGGGGACACAGATTACAACATCCTAATTTAAGTAGTATGGATATTTTATCATATATAGAGATGATCAGAAGAAGATGCAATTAATCATGTCTTCAGGACAAGCCACTACCAACTTTACCCCAAAGGGTAAAGTTACACATGAAGAACTAAATAAAGTCTAAAAAATTGAACATAGCTGTAAACAATTACAGTGATTGGCAATCTTCATCATAAATGTCTTTATTTATATATCCATTGAGTTGTAGGATCAAATTTTCACAATTAGCTAAGAACAACAGTAATTTTGACATCACTCTCCAATATGTTTACCAATTTTGTGGGCTGGAGGAAAGAGATAATGTGTTTTGCAATCATTCAGACATCATTGACTGTTTTTGTTTTTTGTTTTTAAAACATATTGGCTATGCCTGGAGAATATAAGCAAAATTAAAGATATTCTGCTTATCTTAAAGATAAGCAAAAAAAACAGTAAATATATATGCACTCCACATATATTTCTATGATGTGCTATCACAGTACCAAAACTAGATTTGAACTTCTGGTCTAAGGAGATTTTTTTTTATAATGTCTTCTGTTATAAGAATGGTAATTCCAAAATGAAACTCTGCCATTTAATTTGGAATGTATGCTTCTTCCACCAGAGTTCCTCTTTATTCTGAGACATATTTGTTATTTTTAGGGACTTATTTTATTTTAAATCCTCAGGGATTTAAAGATGTAAGTAGCCTTGAAACATCTTTTGGGGAAAAAAATTCTTGAGTTATTTTGAAAAAATATGCCCTTATGAAGAAAACTGATATAACAGATGAAATTAAAAATAAAAAATTCTACGTGTACAGAAATATCTTGGAGTTTATACTATAGCTCTATAAATAAACAACCGATATACATGAACTTAAAGACTACACAGACAATGGATTAATTGAATGTGGTTAAATAGTAAAAAATCAGAAATGGTTACATAGAGAGCTAAGGCTATCAACTGTGCACTTACATTTAAGAAAAAAATTAAAATTATAATTTGTCATGACAGATCAATCATGTCTACATAGCTCCACAAGAACACCAAATCTAACAAGGAAAATAAAGGTAACTATGGCATTCTGCTGGTGTTATGTTTAGCAGAGCAAAGCAAAAAACTAAAACGGTTGTCAGAGATAATAATCCTTTTTTTCCTATTAATGCAGTTTTTGCTATGTAGACAAGGTAAGATACCAAGATTCTTTATACCCTGGAAAAGTTTCTCCTTTGGATCTTACATTTTTTTTCCCCCTTATCAGTTTAGCAGAGATTAGTGCAAGATTAATTAAATTCAGAGAGTAATTTATTCTCATATAAATGTGACTAAAGCATTCATATCATACTGTATTGATAATTAAAACACCAATTCTTACATTTACAGCTAATTCAGAATATATTCAGTAATTGTTTTTATTTTCTCATAAAGAGAGCTTTAGATTCATTGCTTTGTGGGTGATAGGATCTCAAGCTATAGATACCATTCTAAATTTATTGAGGGTTGATTCTATTTTCAAATTGTTTTATGAGCTTAATGATTTTTACTTCATGGAGGATCAATATGAGAATAAAAATGCTTAACTTGTAAATAGGAACCAGTTTAGAACAATTTCTGTGATTATTAGTTTAGCAAAGAAAGTCAGAAAGATGCTTTAACCTAAAAGATAGCCTGGTTTCAGCCATTCTTTATATTACTTGAAGGACTCTTTTAGAAACATTCCAGTGTGTCAGTGTATCTTAAAATAGGTCACCTTCACCTCTTCACAGCCGTCTAAATGTGATCTGATCAATGTTGCATATAGTGAGATCGTTAAGTTACATTTGGACTGTTCCATAGGATGTTCTCATCCACTAGGATTCTTAGACCTTTCTCACTCAGAACACCCGTATTTTATAGTTAGTACTTTAGGAAGTGGGCCTAACACTTTATAGTCATCCCTGTTAAATAGCAACTACATCTATTAAGATCTTTGCTGATTTCTGCTTTCCACATAACAGCAATCCACCTTATTTTCTACCTTCAAGATATTTGCTTTTTTGCATGTATCCAAGCTACTCATAAGAAAAGTATTCCCCAGGTCAAATCATCAAAGATTTCCTTTGAAGTAACTCTTGTTCAGTTATTAATCAGTGTTAGTTTTATCCATTTTAATGAACAATTATTTGTTTAACAGAACTGGTATCTGGCAGTCCATCTAGCATATCTAAGTATCAGGAAAGATCCTTTATAATTTTCTTTGATATCAAATATCAATTTATGTAATACTACTAATTTTCAGAGAGTTTCAGCATAACTAAGTAAAATTAATATTAAACTCCTCTTAGATTACTATGCTTTCTTATTCAAGATGTATTTCAGGAGTTAAGTGCACCCAGCCCCCTAAATATGTATCAGTTATCATTGTATAGCACAAAAATATGATTGAGATTTTTAAAAATTTCTAATTAGATTCTAGATCAATAGGATATTAGTTTTTTTGTCTGTTTACTAATTGTAAAATAATTTTATAATGCAACTTTAAAATTGTTAGGTAAGTTTTTAAAATATAGTTTTTAATTTAACCTATATCATATATTAATAATTTATTAAACTATATTACTTAAGCTATATATTATGTTCTCAATTAAATCTTATTTTTTAAAAATGTTATTCATTATACTATCATTGAATTAATAAAATTAGTTTATAAAAATATAACACTATATTAAAATACATGCCAACTTCACAAATACTATAACATTCCCATGTGAAAAAAAAAAAAACTATGTTAACTCATAATCAAAAATTCACCATGAATTGCATCTCAAGTTGAAGCTATAAATTTTATTGGTTCTTTTCTAAGGAGAATTAAGCCACTATAGACATTCATTTTAATTCTGATTTCTTTCTCTGAATTTCTTAAATTTTTTACATGATCAAAAATATCTCATTTTAAATATATGTAATAAAGAGCATATCTGAAGATCTGAACATAAATCAGATCTAAATCAGTTTTAGAAGTTCTAAGAAAGCAAGAATTGAGAAACTACTTTGAGTTTCATTTATGTATGAAACATTTGCAAATCGCAATTATCTTCAAATCATAATTATCTTCAAACAAAATGTGCAGAGTCTTTGGTTCTACAGAATATATTGCCTTAACCTTTGATATCTGGAAGCTGGTTAGGAATTCCAGAGGAAGCAAGTACTTGCCAATCCCTAAGTAACAATATAGACCTCTAATAATTTATCTTCAAACAAAATGTGCAGAGTCTTTGGTTCTACAGAATATATTGCCTTAACCTTTGATATCTGGAAGCTGGTTAGGAATTCCAGAGGAAGCAAGTACTTGCCAATCCCTAAGTAACAATATAGACCTCTAATTAACAAAATGTATGTGCAATGGACATTTTTCAGGTTCTAAGAACCTTTATGAAGTTATTCATACCAAATGAAGCTCATGTATTATTTTTTAAAAAGTAGAAAATTTTTTTTTACCTATGTCATACTTAATCAGTGACTCTGTTTTTTAGATGAATTCATAACATACTTTCGAACTTTGCCTCCACTTACCATGTCAGGATTAAGAACAAGCAGGTCTATCTCCAACCCCATTGGAAATTCTGTCATTGGAGCAATAAAATGACTTGCTTATAAGGAAATCCCTTGATAGAGTGATGCTATAAGGTGACAATGTATTCATAGTGTTTATGAGTACTAAAGGCTATAAAGACTTTAGTAATTTGCCAATGTGACTGTCTCTGATAATGGTATTGATGGATTCAGCACAGTTTAACATGTATGGGATGTACATTACTGCACATATTTTGGTTTTTCTTCTAGGTAAGGGAGCGACTGAGGGTTTCTTTAGAAAGAGTCTCTGCACTGGAAGAAGAACTAGCTGCTGCTAATCAGGAGGTAACATACCAAACTTTATCCTCTTTTGAGGTGCAATATCACTAACATTATAGCCCTTGTGTTTCACATCACTTTTATTAAAACTGTCACAAAAAATAAATGACATTCTGTATATGCCACTGAACAAGGTCTGTTGAAACTAGTTGCCAGGGTCATGTTTTCTGATTTCTGGTGATTCAGATCTGTCACTAAGAGATGAAAAGAAAATTACCAAGAACTAGCGACAAAGGGGCTTAGAAAGACTGCAGTCAGAATACCAGTCGATTCAAAAATTAAAATACAGCTCCGAAATTGGAAAACATGTCAAATACCTGTTAAACTTAGAAAATGTCACAAATGAAATTGACTCCTTGGAGATATAAATATACTTCCCTTCAGGTTCTTATTCTTATCTTAGAGCATCTGCCCATGTTTAGTGGCATCACTGAATCCAATCCTCTTGCTCTCATTCATGACTAAAGTACCATAACCATCTCTGACATTTAAAGAGTTGTTTTTTTCTTTAGAAAACTTTGCTAACTTTGGTTTTTAGTACACAAATGAAGTTGGGTCATTAAACCAGATATAGATAGATATATAGATATATAGATAAAAATACATCTAAATATATAAAATGTATGAAAAATAACCTGTGTAGGTCACCAAAATAGCCCCATCTCTTTTTCTCTCTCTAACATTTACGTATAAGGCTAGTTTTTTTCTCCAGATATTTATTCCAGTGATGTAAATATTGGTATTGCTAGCAGTAGACATACTAAAATAATCATATAAAATCTTCTTAGTTTTGAATTATTAAAGATAAGGGAGGCTAATGTCATTAATTATAAATATTATCAAGGCACTCTTATTAAAATAATATTTGCATCTGCTTTATATGCACAAATACACATTTTTAAACCATGATAAAAATCTCAAGTATAAATTACCTTGTTCTTTAAAATAATCTAGCTCAATTAAACAAGTTTAAAGTTAACCTTTGTTCTAGGTTAACAATTTAAACATTAGAAAAAATGGACTTTTAAATGCAGGGAGAATGAGTTCCATGTGAACTGAATGCTAGCAGTGTCAAAAACGTGGTGGCACAACAGTTTAAAAAAAAAATACACACACACACACACACACATACACACACACACACACACATACAAAAATTTTGGTGACCAGATCAGCTTAGCAAACTGGATGGCTTTAAATAAATAAATAAGTAAAATAAAGGGAACAAAGGGAAATAAAAGATTGGTACCTCTTAGTCATCATAGAAGAAAAGAACCTCTGAAGTAATAGATAATGACAAGAAGATCTCTGTCTTTTTAGGAGAAAGAATAGGTTTTACCAATAAAGTAAGTATATGCATTCCTAGAATGTCCAGAAAAAAAATTAAATGTTTATTTATTTTGTGTCTTATCATTGTTAATTTTGATTTTCATGTATGTTTAAAAGTATATTTATTTTTGGTACATCCCTCAAAATATTTTATTGATAAGAGTAAAACAAAAAAAGCTTTGGCAACTACTCCTGTGAAAGCCTTGGTTACCGTGTGGTGATAACCTGTTTGTCACAGACAAAGGTGTAGTGAGACCTCTTGGCAAAGTTATGTACCCCAAAGTAAAAATATTCCTCAAGTTCAAGTAAGGCTCTGAAAATTTGCTCCAGACGTGGCAACAGCATAGTTCAAGCAGATATAAAATGGAAGAACAATGCTTGAGAGAACCAAAGTGGGGGAAAGACTTTTGACGGTTATCTTAAATAATTTAGCCTCAAATTTTATTGTAGTCTGTTGTAGGCAGCATGGTCCATTTGATTGCTTGTGTATATTTTAAATCATTAACATGATTCTACAATTTATACAGCCCTTCTAAATGATTTTTGTTTTGTTTTACATCATTTGCAGAAGAGGAAAGTAATTGTGTGCTCATTATTAACTCCAATAATTTTTTTTCCCCTTGATGTTTTTTATTAACTTCCAAGTGGCTTTACCAGAATCCATGCTTAGGAAGTCACATATCTAAGGATGGGGAAGGGATTAGGGAAGTTCCCTTAGTTTTCTAACAATAAATTTTTTATAAATAATTAATGATTTTAAGAGAGAGTGGATGGGGAAAAGCCAACTTTTCCTTTGTAATGAAACTTGTATTTCATTATGAAAATTTAAAAAGAGAGAGAGAGAGAAATCAAAAGACACCTGCAGTTTGAGTTCTTAGAATAACAGTTGGTACAAGAAATCCCTATAAACCAGGCATCATGTATTGATGATAAGATACATTTAGAAATCTGACCAAAAATGTTTAGAAAAATTTACACTATTGTCAGCTTTAGAATGGGGAACTAAATAACATTTGAATGTTAGAGGAAGGGCAATTTTTTAATAGAAAAAAAATAATTTAAGAACACAGTCTTAAGAACCAAACAAAAATACATAGCATAGACAAAAACAATCAGGCACTCGAACAAAATTCTGCAGATGGCTAAATGAGCAAGGGTTTGGGGAAAATTTCATTTGATGCTTTAGATTTTAAATTAAAATTAAAATTACTTACAAGTGTCCCTTAATGGTTCAAATCTGTTCCTCTCCTGAGTTTATATATAGACTTACTTGACAAGTAAGTCTACCATAGTATTCAAATCTGTTTGATTCCCAAGTTTCTGGTAGTGGTAATAACTGTCCAGATATTTATCCAAACATATTCCTGAATTATTTCAGTTCCAAAATTCAGAAAAGGGAAATCAGAGAGCAGGGGTTTAGACTGCAAGTGATATAGTCATATACCTTGATATATTCATACACATATATGCATATGTAGAGTCTGAGAAGATGACAGAATAGAGTTTATTCTATCATCATTATTTTAATAGAGTTTATTCTGTCATCTATATATCATTATTCTCATTCTGTGCCTGTCGGTGTATCTGTCCCTATTATCTCTGTCTCTCTCATCTTGTCCCATTTTCCTACATGTTTTGGAGTTAATGTTTAATACATTTCCTTTTTATAAACTCTCCCATGGAGCCCTCATCTTGTTCTCATATATCCCAGGCTACAACCATGACTTCGGTGGGGAAAAAAAGAGAAAGGACAAAATCAAAGTTCATGCTTTTTTCTGAGACTCACGGCATTTCCACACAGCTGTGCTAATGGTTGTAGAGACTGTTTTCTGCCACAGGTATCCACCAGGGGGCAAGGCAAAAGGTTGAAATCTTGTTCAGGGTTTGCAAATCAAGACATGCACCTGTATGTCTGTCATCACGTACAGGGAATGGATTTTCTAATTTACACAAAGGCACCATATGTACTGGTGGACCTGGAACTCCACCTAGTTTTTACAAGTGTCCCCTTAGTTTCCCTATGGCCCATTAACTAATGAAATAAATAGCCTTATTCAAAAGAATATGAGGCAACTGTATGTTCTAATTTGGAAAGAGCTCCAAAACATTCTTTTACAAAAAGAAAAAGTTGCATAGAATGATCCCAATGTTGTATAAATGTAATTAATAATAATACATTATTGTAGGACTAGAAAAAATTTGAGTATAAATACCAAACTGTCATTATTAGTTGTCTCTGCTGCTTGTAAGACTATGCATTTCTGGGGCGCCTGGGTGGCTCAGTGGATTAAGCTGCTGCCTTCGGCTCAGGTCATGATCTCAGGGTCCTGGGATCGAGCCCCGCATGGGGCTCTCTGTTCGGCAGGGAGCCTGCTTCCCCCCTCTCTCTGCCTGCCTCTCTGCCTACTTGTAATCTCTGTCAAATAAATAAATAAATCTTTAAAAAAAAAAAAAAGACTATGCATTTCTTTCATATTTGTGTTTTAATTACTCTTCATTATATCATAAACAAAATGATAAAGATATTTTAGTTAGATGACATTTTCCATGACTAGATAATTCTCTTGATCACTTAGTGATAACAATAGGTAATATTTACTGAGAGCTTTAAATTCCTAGGCATTGTGCTAAATACATATGTATTAGCAGAATAATCCTGGAGGATTGGTACTACTGTTATTTTATAGATGAGCCCAGAGAGGTCATTTCTCTTAAGGTGCCCTTCTCTTTTGCTGCATAATGTTCTTATCTCTGACTTTGTCTTAACTCTCTGTACTCAGGCAATTCCAATCTCTTCATTTAACTGTGTCTGTAATCAGACCCCCATCCATTACTCTTCTTCTTGCATACATATTAAAATCACTATAGTTCACGTGTTCATTAATTTTCACTTGGAATAGTACAGTAGGTTTTCATTTATTCTTGTTTCCTCTTCCTTTCTGCTATGTAATTCTCCAGGGTTAAACCTGCTAAGCAAAGCTCTAATCATAGTGATTATTTCTTACAACATATTCTAAGATGTAATATACACTTATATGTAATAAATACCATCTTAGTACATTAATAACATAATGCTATAATATACTGTATGAACACATGTTAATAATGTAATCATATATCAAGAACCTCTTCAATGGTCCTAATCTACAAATCTAGCTCTAACTCCTACTACCCCTACTGCCATGACTGAGTCATTCTAAGGTCTTGTTAACATAATTATATTCATAGTTTTTGAAATCAACCAACATGTTTCCTGTATCTTACTTACGCTAATGTCTCTCCTGGAATGCTTCCACAACCCTAATTCATTCACTGAAATCATATTTCCCCATTTAAACTCAAGTTCAGACATTACCTTTTTAATGAAATATTTTATGAGTTCTTGCCACAGTCATCATTCCTTAGTTTAAATTGCTAAAACTCATTGCTTCAGCATCTATTTTGACTGTTCAACAGCTATTGGAGTTAATTATATATCTGTCTAAGCCTAGGTTGTTAGTTCCCTGAGAAAAGTGGACTGCATCTTGTTCATTTGTGTTTATTGTATTCACCACAGTGATGTGAACCTCATGATTAACATGTATTTGTCAAATTTCATTGTATAGCATTTGTTCTAGCCAGTGTTTTCACATTGTTCCTTTGCTATTTCCTTAGTATTAAAGTTTGAATAACCTTAGGCATGCTCAATTAGCAACACTACATTGATTATATGGATTAAATGAACAAGATGTTTGTTCTTTCCAAATATAACTATTGAGCAACCACCAAGTGCAGAAAATTCTGAGTCTCTGACAGGAAGAATAGGAAAAAAGCACAATGATAAATGAAACATTATGCAAAATTTCATGTAATTTGCCCTCAAAAGATGAAAATGAATATATAAATGTAAGTAAGGTGTGATTTAATGCAAACTAAATAAATGAAAAACACGAGCCCAAAATGTAGAGAGGATAAAGATATTTATTCTCAACTGAAGAATAGAGAAGGATCACCCTTGAAGGAAATCTATGATTTGTCTTTAAAACTAGGGGAAACATTTCAGGCTGAGCAGACAGTATGGTGGAAAACAGAAACAAAACCCTGAAATTGGCTGTTTCAAGAGTAGAGAGGATGGTGTTGTGTCAGTGAGGATTTGGTTATGAAAATATGTGAAAGTGGAAGGTGGGTAGGTGGGGAGGAGTAAGATTTCAGGGGGCCCTGAATACCATGATCAAAGAGTAGAATTCATACTTTAAATTCATATTTTATGAAGTGAGGAAGCGGTGAAGGTTTTGTTTTGTTTTGGTAAAGTAAAAACTATGAAGGCATGTTCTTTATTTCTTTTTGTAAAGTGTTAGATTAGAGTGGAGTAGAGCTGAAAGTTGACATAATTGACATGGCTGGCTGACTAATTAGCTGATGTGTGATTTTGATCATGACACCTCAGTTCAACAAATATTTATTGAGCATATTCTGTTTGCCAGGCATTGACTTAAGTACTAGGTATAAATATATTAATAAAACTCAGATATTTAATGAATCAAAATTCTCTCAAATATAAGAAATCAATATGTTGAAAGTCATTATAGTGGGAAGTTGTTATTTCATAGGTGTGGAGTTTCAGTTTAGGAATATGAAAAAGGTTCTTAAGATGGATAGTGGTGTTGGTTGCACAACAATGTAAACATACTAAACCCTCACTTAAAATTGGGTAAAATGGTTAATTTTACATTATGTACCATTTGCCACAATGAGAAATTAATTATACTACAATATGACTAATGTGAAAATAAAAGTAACTACAAGGTTTTTTAATATTACAAAAGAGAGTAATTAATTGTATGGGCATAAAGAAGGAAAAGCAGATGGTATTATAAACCTATTCCTAGAGAAATTTGGTCGTTTGCAGCAGCATGGATGAATTTTGAAGGATTACACTAAGTGAAATAAGCCAGACAAAGAAATACTGTATGACTTTACGTATATGTAGATTCTAAAAGGGTTGGAGTCCTAGAAATAGAGTAGATTGGTGGTTGCCCAGGCTGGCAATAGGGGGGGAAAAGGAGAGGCTTATCAAAGGATGGAAACTTTCAGTTACAGAGAATAAGATTAGGGGATCTGATGTACAGCATGGTAATGATAGTTAATGATACTGTATTGTATATTTAAAATTTGTTAAGACAGTAGATATTAAATGTTTTCACTACCAACAACTAAAAAATGGTAATTCTGTGGAGTGATGGATGTATTAACTAACCTTACTGTGGTAAGCATTCAAAAATATGTACATAAATCAGTGAATTGGGGACAAACTTACACAATATTATTTGTCAGTTGTATCTCAATAAAGTCCAAAATCTTTCTAGAGAAAAAAATTACCTAGAGTTTGAAGAGTGACTTTAAAGAGCTTACCAGATGGACTTGTGGGTAAAGAAGGAAGGTAGGCAGGAAGAAGGATGAGGACTAGACTGCAGAGTTAGGGAAGCCTGGGCTTCCTCCTATGGGCAACAGTGAGCCAAGAAAGAGTTTTTAAGGAGAGAGAAATATGATCACTTTTTTAATTTTGCAGACCAGTTCAAAAGTTAAGGGTAAAAAATTGTATATGATAACCAAAGTCCTATGTTTATGGTTCATATTTTTTAAATCACTATGATTTTTTTAAAGAAACAAGGGACTGATGTCAGAAAATACTGAACTGTGTAAAACAGAAGTATTACCATGTCTGGCATTTCTTCTGCTCTTTTAGTAATGGGAAATAATATAAGTGAAAGAATCAGAACAGTATTACAAATATATACATAAATTTGCTGTCATTTTATGTCTCTTTGAATAGTCCCACAGAGGTAGCTTGTATTGTTAATGTTGAGTACATTTTCCAGACCATTTTCCTAAAAAAGTGAGTCCAGTTTATTTAGACACAGAAAATACACTAAAGTCTTTATTTCTTGCAGAGTACTTTTGTTACTGCTTAAAATTGGAAAACCACAGAAGCACAGACAAATGTACAATAAAGGGAAATGCAAGGAAGAATAAATAGATTACTTCCTAACAATGTGTTCTCCTTTAGCAGAGGCCCATATCCTTTTAAAATTATTTAATTAAATGAGACAACATGGATTATTTTGAAGTTGCATTAAAAACTCAATTGACAGACTAATTTTCACTGAATATACAGGTGCACTTACTTTAAAAGCTTTTCTACATGATTGCATTATACATAAAAAGAACTGGTACATTGAATTGTAGGCTGATCTATACATATATTTTTATATTGCTTTCATTCTATGTTTGTTTATTCCAAGCAATGAACTTACCAATTTTCAATTAGAATTTTCTTAAGGAAGTTAGCAATTCATTCCACTTCATCTGTAACCAGCCTTATCCTTGAGGTCTCATTTCCTAAGGGAAAATGAAAGAACTTGTATGGGCAAATCAAATACCATTCACATTTAGAAGAATATTGCATCAGAATGGTGAGAGGAGCCAGAGGTAGCAAGCTTGTGTTTGCGGGACTTATAAGACTGTGGACTTTGGCCATTCCATTAAATACATTACACCATTAAATCACCATAATTATTTCTTGAGTTGGGATTAGGTCCAATGCTTTGTGGAATCCATGGAAATTAATGGAAACATAGAAAAGTTGAATAGATATAGACAAAGATGGAACCTACCCTAAAAAGCAAAGTCTGAGAAGGAAATAAGAGATGTAAAAATCAACTGGGTCAAGAGTTAATTAAGCAAAAAAGAGATAAGAGAACGATAACAAGAGAGAGAGTTTTAAGTGTGGAGATTGGAGATGGCCAACAGTGTCAAATGTTTCATGAAGACATAAGAGATTATGTCTAATATGAGATGTTTAGATTTACAGTGAGGTCACTGGAAAGGTTTACAGAGACAGTTTCAATAAAATATAATAGAAGGAGAATAGCTATTATGAAAAGAATGAGTCAATTAGAAGTTTAGAAATGGAGATGATGAGTAATACTCTTTTAAGAAGTTTGGCAAAAAAGGAGAAAGGTGGTTAAACATTGAAAAAATAGGCCATGTTGAGAGAGAGCCTATTGAAAATGCTTTCAGCCAAAGAAGAAATGAAGGAGAAACAATATTTGATGGGCAGCCACAGTAGAGGTTAGGCACGGTTTCAAGATCAATTGCAGGTGGTAGAACTCTATTCTCTGAAAAATGGAGAAAGGAGAATGGAATGTGTAGTGTAGAGATGAAAGAAAAGTTTGATTTAGAGGGAAAAGATGTAAGCATTTTATCAGATATTCCTCCCAAGAAAATATGGGTTCTTGGCTAAGGGAGGTGGGAGCAGAGGTACTTTTTATGATCTTAAGGAAACTGAAAATAAGACCATGTAGAATGTGGCAAGGAGCCAATAAGACTAAGCAAGGAAATTTTACTACGAGATGATGGACTCAGAGGAGGTTTCAAGGAGAGCCCCAGCAAACTAAATATTGCGTTTCCACTTATCAAGTGAAAAAAACGTGGATTCTATCATGATATTTCCTTATCTAAATCTATGAAGTTCTGTTATTCATCATAATTCGAAAGGAAGAAATATGAATATGAAATTAAAGTGGTTTCAGATGACTTTGGCCACTTTGAATCAATCCAGAGGTGAAATGATTTCTAAAACATAACAAAGGTGCCAATCAGGAAGCTTCTGAAATCCATAAGCAACTCAGCTATAGTTCAGTAGTTTGAGAGAAATTTAGTTGCTGAAGATGATCCAGAAAAATGTGTAAAGTGGGAAAGCTGTTAAGCAGCACTTAGTAAAGAAATTTGCTTTTGGGGAACAGATAGCAATACTCATTTGAAGTCACGTGACCATTTATTTGCAGATTTAATGAAATGACCAAGTCATTTTCCTCTTCAAATCAAAGCTGCCATTTCTGTGAATGGAAAGCTCCAGATACAGAAAAAAGAGACTACAGCAAAACTTCTTGAGTTAAATTATTTCAGAATCCTAAAATTGATCATTATTTATCTTGATAGACATTGCCAGTTACTCATTTTTTGATCCTTTTAAATTCTCTCTACCAGTTCCATGAGATGAATGTCTATCACTGCTTTTATAAAAATGATTAATCTTAAAGCAGCTTTCTAATTTATTGTATGTTTATGTATACCACAGCCTGATTCAGCTGATTAGCTTATGTCCATCATTAGTAAATGCATGAAACTATTTTTGTGAATTTCATGACCGACCGACTTTGAATTAACATTCTGTGTTTTATTAGTATTTGAAGCAAATTGCCATGGCTAAACTTACCTGAAAATATTATTTGTTTAATGACTATGGTGTTTGCATAAGCTAATGACATCTTGCATCTCCCAACTTATATCCCAATGGAAAACTCTCTGATGTGACATTTTTAGATTGCCTGCAAACATTATGACCTTCCGATAGACCCATTTATTGGAAACCTATACTTCCTGTTGGAATTGTATCATTTTGGGTTAGAAAAATGTGTAGTTCTTAATTGATTTTATTTCATGAAAAAGTTTAATAATAGTTGAACAATGTCCATTTTTTTGCTTTATATTGGTAAATTCAAAACTTCAGCATTGTCAAACTGGTAGTTACTCACAATGGCCTACAATTGCTCATTATGCCTCTCACTTATGCCTTATGATGATACTGTATTGTAAAGATGAACGTAGATCCTGTAATTGCCCACATTATTATCATCAATGGAAAAATGTCTTCTTTGCTGTTGATAATTGTACTGTTCCAACACAAAGAATCTTTTCAAAAAAGAGAAACCAAGATGTCTTATGACAAAATATGTTAAAAGGCTTAAAATGAAAAGACCCAAAGAAATTGCTGTTTGCTACTCCCACTGTTTTTACTATTTCCAAGACCTGTCTGAAGCAATTGTTTAAAATATAGGTTAAAGTTGTCTCCTGTTGTGTTTGAGACATTTGAAGTCTGTTTGCCAATCTTTTTAACTCTTTTTCCTGTTTTGGTTAGAATCTTTTCCCTGAGGAAAGCATAGGATTTGTTTTTCTTGTGACAGCAGGCTTGGCTGTCTTATCCTTGCATGTGGAGATTACAAGTTGTTTTTTTCCCCTCTTACTATTAATAGCAAGATCACATGTGATATTAATACTATGATGATAAGCATCAAAAATTGACCCATCTTATTTTACCCATATGTTTACTTAAGTTTTCTTATTAATTTCAAAGCTAACAATTTGACAAAGATTACTTAACTTTTAAAAAATTAAAATAAAAAAAAATAAAAATAAAAAAAAAATTAAAATCAAGTAATGAAATTTAGTGAGAGACAAGGGAGAAAGGAGAAAGAAAAAAAAAAGAATATTTAACATGAAGTTAAAGATCCCGGTGAAGTCTTAGACTGATCACTTTCTAATTCTGTAGCCCTTGGCAATTTATTTACACTCTCTGTACCTCAGATTTCTTACCTGTGAAATGGAATACTAATAAACTTTGGATCAGCCTATCTTTCAAAGATGGCATGATATTTGGATTAGATACAAGGAAGTACTTGGTAAACTTGAAATACTAAACCCATATTGCTATTATAAGGCTCAAAAAGCCAGTATCAGCTAGTTATTAGTTGAGTAGCAGAAAAATCTTTTCTGCTGACTATTTGAGCTTGATAATAAACAAAATAACAGTAGTTTATTTTATACCCAAAACCAAATCTCCTTTTCTTGGATAAATAAACATTTATTCATAGGATGATTCTGGAGTACAACATTCATTTTATAAATTACTTTGCAATTCACTTTTTAAAAAAAAATTTATTTCTTTTCAGTGTTCCAGAATTCATTGTTTTGCACCACACCCAGTGCTCCATGCAATACGTGCCCTCCATAATAACCATCACCAGGCTCACCCAACCTCCTACCCTCTTCCCCTCCAAAACCCTCAGTTTTATTCTCAGAGTCCACAGTCTCTCATGGTTCATCTCCCCCTCCAATTTCTCCCAACTCACTTCTCCTCTCCATCTTCCCATGTCCTCTGTGTTTTTCCTTATGCTCCACAAATAAGCAAAACCATACGATAATTGACTCTCTGGTTGACTTATTTCACTCAGCATAATCTCTTCCAATCCTGTCCATGTTGATAAAAAGTTGGGTATTCATCCTTTCTGATGGAGGCATAGTACTCCATAGTATATATGGACCACATCTTCTTTATCCATTCATCCATTGAAGGGCATCTTGGTTCTTTCCACAGTTTGGCAACTGTGGCCATTACTGCTATAAACATCGGGGTGCATGTGGCCCTTCTTTTCACTACATCGGCATATCTGTATCTTTGGGGTAAATACCCAGTAGTACAATTGCATGGTCATAGGGTAGCTCTATTTTTAATTTCTTAAGGAATCTCCACACTGTTTTCCAAAGTGGCTGCACCAACTTGTATTCCCACCAACAGTGTTAAGAGGGTTCGCCTTTCTCCACATCCTCTCCAACACATGTTGTTTACTGTCTTGTTGATTTTGGCCATTCTAACTGGTATAAGGTGGTACCTCAATGCAGTTTGTTGTTTTTTTTTTTGGATTGAATAATTTTAATTAATTGCAGTTTTGATTTGAATTTCCCTGATGGCTAGTGATGATGAACATTTTTTCGTGTGTCTATTAGCCATTTGTATGTCTTCTTTGGAGAAGTGTCTGTTCACGTCTTCTGCCCATTTTTTGACGTGATTATCTGTTTTCCGTGTGTTGAGTTTGAGGAGTTCTTTATAGATCTTGGATATCAGCCCTTTGTCTATACTGTCATTTGCAAATATTATCTCCCATTCCTTTGGTTGCCTCTTTGTTTTGTTGACTGTTTCCTTTGCTGTGCAGAAGCTTTTGATCTTGATGAAGTCCCAAAAGTTCATTTTTGTTTTTGTTTCCTTTGCCTTTGGAGACATATCTTGGAAGAAGTTGCTGTGGCCAATGTCAAAGAGGTTACTGCTTATGTTCTTCTCTAGGATTCTGATGGATTCCTGCCTCACGTTAAGGTCTTTTATCCATTTTGAGTTTATCTTTGTGTACGGTGTAAGAGAATGGTAGAGTTTCATTCTTCTATACATAGCTGTCCAATTTTCCCAGCACCATTTATTGAAGAGACTATTTTTTTCTACTGTATATTTTTCCTGCTTTGTCAAAGATTATTTGACCATAAAGTTGAGGGTCCATATCTGGACTCTCTACTCTGTTCCACTGGTCTATGTGTCTGTTTTTGTGCCAATACCATGCTGTCTGGGTGATCACAGCTTTGTAGTAAAGCTTGAGATCAGGCAACATGATTTGTTGCCCCCAGTTTTGTTTTCCTTTTTCAACATTTCCTTAGCAATTCAGGGTCTCTTCTAGTTCCATACAAATTTTAGGATTGCTCTAGCTCTTTGAAAAATGCTAATGGAATTTTGATCGGAATGGAATTGAAAGTATAGATTTCTCTATGCAGTATAGACATTTTAACAATGTTTATTCTTCCAATCCATGAGCATGGAATGGTCTTCCATCTTTTTGTGTCTTCTTCAATTTCTTTCATGAGTGTTCTGTAGTTCCTTGAGTACAGATCCTTTACCTCTTAGGTTAAGTTTATTCCCAGGTGTATTATGGTTCTTGGTGCTATAGTAAATGGAATTGATTCTCTAATTTCCCTTTCTGTATTTTCATTGTTAGTGTATAAGAAAGCAACTGATTTTTGTACATTGATTTTGTATCCTGCCACATTACTGAATTGCTGTATGAGTTCTAGGAGTTCGGGGGTGGAGTCTTTTGGGGTTTCCATATAAAATATCATGTCATCTGCAAAGAGCGAGAGTTTGACTTCTTCTTTCCCAATTTGAATACCTTTTATTTCTCTTTGTTGTCTGATTGCTGTTGCTAGGACTTCTGATACTATGTTGAACAACAGTGGCGAGTGTGGGCATCCTTGTTGTGTTCCTGATCTCAAAGGGAAGGCTGTCAGCTTTTCCCCACTGAGGATGATATTTGCTGTGGGTTTTTCATAGATAGATTTTATGAAGTTGAGGAATGTTCCCTCTATCCCTATACTTTGAATCGTTTTAATCAGGAATGGATGCTGTATCTTGTCAAATGCTTTTTCTGCATCAATTGAGAGGACCATGTGGTTCTTCTCTCTTCTCTTATTGATTTGTTCTATCACATTGATTGATTTGTGAATGTTGAACCACCCTGCATCCCTTGGATAAATCCCACCTGGTCATGGTGGATAATCTTTTTAATTTACTGCTGGATCCTATTAGGATCTTGTTGAGAATCATAGCATCCATATTCATCAGGGATATTGGGCTGAAATTCTCCTTTTCGGTGGGGTCTTTGCCTGGTTTGGAGATGAAGGTAATGCTGGCTTCAGAGTCTGGAAGTTTTCCTTCTGCTTCAATTTTTTGAAACAGCTTCAAGAGAATAGGTATTATTTCTTCTTTGAATGTTTGGTAGAATTCCCCAGGGAATCCATCAGATCCTGGGCTCTTGTTTTTTGGGAGGTTTTTGATCACTGCTTCAATCTCGTTACTAGATATTGGTCTATTCAGGTTGTCAGTTTCTTCCTGATTCAGTTTTGGAAGTTTATAGGTTTCCAGGAATGCAATCATTTCGTCTAGGTTGCTGAACTTATTGGCATATGACTGTTGATAATAATTTCTGATGATTGTTTCTATTTCCTTGGTGTTAGTCATGATCTCTCCCTCTCATTCATAATTTTATTAATTTGGGTCCTCTCTTGTTTCTTTGGATTAGTTTGGCCAATGGTTTATCGATCTTATTGATTCTTTCAAAAAACCAGCTTCTAGTTTGCAATTCACTTATTTATGTAGTTGGTAAAAACTAATAGCAATCTAGAGTTTTTTGAGAGATTACTGTGTACCTGGCACTGTGCTAAGCACAATATATCCCCCCAGAAACAGACATTTTTCAGTTAATCATCACAATTAACTTATGAGAAAAGCAGCAGGAATCCAGAGCCAGGATATTTGACTCAAAATTTGAGTGTTCAGTAGTAGCCACTAAGCTCCCTGGCCTTTCTCTTAATAACAAAATTTCTTTATATATGAAAAGTTTGTTTCTAAATAAACAGTTTGCCTTCTACCAGTTACTTAAATTCATCATTACATCTTCATATTTGTTATATTCCTATGGATCATTTCAAGAGTCATAGCTTCCTTATATTGTTGGAGAGCTAAAAATAGGTTTTAACTAAATCAATAAAACACATATTAAATCAACTAGATAAATTAACCATCCTTCAAGCTGTCTAATTTTGGGTTGAAATTAACATTTTACTCTATAGAAAAGACTAGAACGTCTAGATATCTGCAGCTATTTGGGTAAGTAAGATTATTTTATTTTAAACCTTGTGTCTTAGTGTTTTTTCTTGATGTTAGACTTCAGTTCAGTGAATCTGATTGGTGTTCCAAAGTAAATAGCACGACAGCATTGTATTGGTCCCTATGTTTTCAATGTAGAAAATATGAGACCTCAGATTATATTAAAGAAGTTCAGCACTTCTTTATTTCCATTTCATTTTTGTCAGGGAAGAACAAAGGATCTTAAGTGTGGAGAAATACGGAAGTTTCAATGGGTGAACTTTTAAGACTCTAAGAGGAAATGGATGGACCAAAAGGGTGCAAGAATTACTTTAATTTTTTCTTTTTCGTTTTTGTAATTAGTAATTTGACTGCTCATGATTTTACTTTTTAAAAACTCGATAACATAAAATATACAAAATTTGATAAGTTAATATTTACCATATGTTGTTTGTTTCAGTCTATTCAGGCTGCTTTCACATAGATTAGGTGGCTTAAACGACAAATACTCATTTCTCACAGTTCTGGGTGCCAAGTAGTCCAATGTCAAGGTGCTGGCAAATTTGGTGCCTGGAGAGAGCTCACTCCTGATGGGGTCTTTTCATTCTGTACTCACGTGGCTGAGTGGGCAAGGGAGTTTTCTGGGTTCTCTTTCATAATGACACTAATCTCAATCATAAGACCTATGCCCTCCTGAACTCACCACACTCAAAGGCCTCATCTCCTAATACCATCACACTAGGGGTTAGGATTTCGGCATGTGAGTTTTGAGGGGATACAAACATTTAGAACAACACCTGGCCAAACTGCGAAGTTTGAAGGCACAGTCCCCCCACAAGACTAACCTCACTTCAGATCCCAGCTGCAAGTTCAAGGCTTTGAAAACCTACTCTCAGATTCCATAATTCACTAGAAAGACTCACAGAACTCACTGAAAGCTTTTATACTCACAGTATGGCTTATTATAGGCAAAGGATCCAGATCAAAATCAGCCAAGGAAAGACACACATAAGGCAGAGTCTAGGAGGGTTCTAAAGATTAAGCTTCCATTGTTCTCTGGATATATTACCTTCCTAGAATCAGTGCTTAACAATATGCCAGAGCACTGCCAACCAAAGAAGCTCACCAAAGCTTTGATGCTGAGTTTTTATTAGGATTTCCTTACATAAATATGATTGATTGATTGTCCATATGGTTGATCTCAGCCTCCAAGTCAAGATGCAAACCCCTCTAAGTAGTATGATTGGTCTTCCTGGCATGAACAGCCCCCAATTATTGTATGTCCCATCCTAGGAACCACTATGGCCAGACCTTATTCTTAAACAAAGACATTCCTATGATGCATGGCACACATCACCTCCTAAAAGCTGAGGGCAAGACCAAAATCTTTACTATACAACAATAAATTATCTTAACGTTCTATCTTAATTTTTTTAATTATCTTAATTTAATTTAATTTAATTTAATTTAATTATCTTAATATTTTTACAAATAGTGCTAATAATATCTCTTATTTAATAACATGTTGATAAAGCAAATATATTATTTTTTCATCCAGAAAACACTGCCAGTGGGAGATAAGGAGGATGATAAATTATAAGTAGGATCAGAATATGTGTTGAAAAAGTTTTATAAAATCAAAAAAAAGCATAAGAGAGTGAGAAAGGGAAAAATATAGTCTTCTAAGAGAAAATTGCAAAAAGATTATAGTATCATTAGAAATATTTTAGGGACACCTACTTTGTGACGCATTAGGCTTGGTGAAATATAAGGGTGTTGCTTTTCCACTCTCTTTTAAGCAGATTCAATCACTTACCTCTCCTCTCCTCAGGTTTATGGAACCCTGTATCATGAGATAATTGTTATTTTTAATAGCAATTCACTGTTAGTGAACATTTATTGAGAGACTGTTATTGCCTCAACTCCTTACAAGGCAGGAAGTATTGTCACCATTTTAAAGATTCCGACATACGGTTCTGAAAAACTTCAAGTAACTCACTTGAAATGCACAACTAGTAAAGTGTTGAGCCACTGCCCATTTCTTCTGTTAATTTCTTCAAATCCTTACTTTTCAAAACTCTTCATAAGGTTTTGATTATTCCCCAGGGATTCCCAGAAGTATAGTTAATATCTATCCAAGTGATTGGATGGATTTGTACCCTCACTAATGCTTCTGTATGCTTGTGTATGCTGAATAAAACAGCTGGGGGAAGAAAATAATTTTTAAAAATTAATATTTTACTTATATATTTTTAAAGATTTTATTTATTTATTTTAGAGAGAGTGAGAGAGCACAAGCAAGGGGAGCAGCAGAGAGAGAAGGAGCCTGAGGACTCCATCCCAGGACCCTGGGTTTATTGTCTGAGCTGAAGGCAGCCACTTAACTGACTAAGCCACCCAGGTGCCCCATTAATATCTTAATATTAGAAGAAGAAAAGTCTACTGAAGTTCTGGTATCCTTTTTTTTTTTACAATTTTTTCTGATATTTAGGATTCTGTCACCTAAAAGGATAAATACATGGACAGAAAATACACCATAGTGGAATAGTTCTCAATGAGCATCACTTGTAAAGCATTTGAAAAATGCGAATATATCTAGAAATTCTTGCCCATTGTTAGCTTGAGACCTGGATATCTTCACTTAAGAAATAAAAGGAAAACTGTTATAATTGATTCTGATGTTTACTGAAATTGAGAACTAGAGTGAGTATTTAGTAGAGAAAAATCATTGGCCTTGAAGCAGACATAGGTTTGACTTCCTGTCCTGCCATTTATAAGTTAAGTGATTTGACATAAGTCAGGTAACATATGTATGTATGTATGTATGTATGTATGTATGTATGTATGTATGTATCTATGTATGCATTCTTTCATTTTGAGAGAGAGTATGTGCAGGTGGTGGAGGGGGAAGTGGCAAAGGGAGAGGGAGAGAGGATCTCAAGCAGACTCCAAGCTCAGCATGGAGCTTGTTGTGGGACTCAATCCCTTGACCCTAAGCATGCTTTGAGCTGAAATCAAGAGTCAGACATTTAACCGACTGAGACACCCAGGGCCCTTAAGTCAGTTAACATTTTTAAACTGGTGAATATGAATGCGATCAATAACTACCTATAAGCCTATTATAATAATGAAATAACATGAAGTAAAAAATACAGCAATTAATATAACAACTACTCAATAAGTGACAAATATCATGTTGATAATCAAAATGTTGATGATTCTTCTCTAATGAGAATAATTTGAAGGACACATAGAACTTGTCCCATTAAAGGATGATTAAAATGTTGTGCGAAGGCTTAGAACCATTCTTCCTAAAGCTAGTTAAAACTCCACAGATATGATTTGGAGAGTATGACTAAGTTCACTAGAAAATTTTCTTTGATGAATGAAATTAACATGCTCGAAACACTATTTCAGTATCAAACAAAAGTTCAGAGGATGACACAAACAGGCTCAATGTGGGAGTATTTATGGGCATAGGACTAAGTCCTGATTTGCAGCAAGAGGACATTGATGAGGTAAATATTTAATCAACTTGCGCTCAGGTCCAGTTTCCTAACTCTAGTCATTCAGACAATAACCCAGGTCTAATATGCACTCTTATTTGCATGCATGATTGAACTAACATCCAACCCTGAGTCACATTGCATTCCCGGTGTTTATGGTAGAATAGTAAGGTCCATCTGTTCATCATGACCTCTTTATAGCAAAGCCCCAGTTCAACATGGTGCTCTCCTATCTTTGCAGACTTCTGACCATGATGGGAGAAGCCCTAGTGGTTATTGAATTTATTGCTGAGAGCCATGCTCCCTTGATACTTAAAGAGGCTCCTTCCATTTGTGTCCGAATTACTCTCCTCACAAGGAGAGGGCATAATCTTAGACATACTTCCTGTAACAACTAAAGTAATTTTATCTGTATGTAAGCTCAATATAGTGCTTCTAAAATACACAGCTGGTTTTCAATTACAGCATCCATTTGAGCAAGTTGTTTTTAATCCTTTCTCACTGAAAGTTTATCACAACTTTTATTGGCTCAACTGACACATACACACACACACGTAATGACTTCTGTCTTTGGATTGAAGTGAGTGCCACAATTTCCACCACTTCTAGCCAGCAGGATATGGAAGGGGATCAAAATGTTTATAAAGATAAATTTTAGGGGCTTGATAAGGAAGCAGTACAGATGATTTTTGCTTATATCCCATTGAACAAAACTTGGTTTCACAATCACTTTGAGCTGTTAAAGAGACCAGCAAAGTACATTCTCTAGTCAGGTGGCCATATCCTGAGTTCTATGGCTAAAGAATGGGGAATGGATATTAATGTGCAACAAGGAGCATCTAGAACATGTGACATATAAAGAATGCCTGGGATTCATTAGTAAATTGAATAAAGTAATGTAATAAAAATATTTACACAAATATCAGTAGCATTCCCAAACTAGCAGTAAGTAAATAGAAAATCAAAATAACAAAAATTGAAGACCATGAAAAATGATTAATCAGAACCATATATAAGGATAATAATTTAAGATCTTATATTTAGCAGAAAAAAACATTCATTCAACAAACATTTATTAAAACCACAATTACAACTAATAATTATAGAATGCCCACGGAAGTCCTCTTCTAAATGTTTTATGAATTTTAACTAGTTTTATCTTCATACTAGTAATCTCTGAGGCTGATATTACAAACATTATTTACAGAAAAAGAAACTGAAGCTCAGAGAAGGTAAATAACTTGTTCAAGTTTACACTGACAGTACATGGCAGAACCAGAATTCTACTTTATATCTCATACTCTTAATAGCATTTTGTCTTATCCCCTGGACAGGTACCAAGAACTGTTTTGGACCCTGAGGACATACCTGTAACCAAGTCAGAAGTTGCTCTTGCCTCAAAGAGCTTGTATTAGAAACACATAAATTTAAAAATGATTTTATATAATGATAAATTCTATGAAACAAATTACAAAGGGCTATGGATAGAGAGTATTGTAGGTCATCCACAATTAATTTTAGGATTTTTCTTTATTCTCAGTTCTTTCTTTTGTAATATCATTAACCAATGTCATCCTATCATCTAAAACATTTCTATTTTGAGCAAAAAATACCAGAGAGCATACAAAAATATATATATTTGCTTAATTATTTCATTGTCAGGGATAATTTAGCCTATATTTCTACTGAAAAAAAATGGCATTAGAAAAAATACGTGAAAGTGAGTCTAAAACTCAGGAAATGGAGTTACAGTTCTGACTTTCCCTCCATCCATTTGAACAGTTTTGAAATTGTTTATTTTATGTGTTATTTGAGTCTAGTTGACACACAATGTTACATTAGTTTCAGGTGTACAACATAGTGATTCCACCAGTTTACATGTCATGCTATGGTCACAAGTGCAGCTGCTATCTGTGCCGATACATCTCTATGACAATATCATTGACTATATACTCTTACAAAAGAGATAGGCATGAAATTCTAAATCAGGGATCAGCAAACTCTTCAGTGAAGAGCCATCTAGTAAATATTTCAGGCTCTGTGGCCCATACAGCCCTGTCATAACTACTCTACTATTGTAGAGTGAAAACTATCCTGAATAGTCATGTAAACAAATGAGTTTGGCTGTGTTGCAGTAAAAATGGATTTAGGAACCCTGGAAATTGAATTTCTTATAATTTCTATGTGTCACAAAGTAGTATCTTTCTTTTGATTTTTTTCAACCATTCAAACATATACAAACCATTTTAAGCTTCCAGGCCTGACAAAAATGGACAGGCTGAGAGCTATAGTTGATTACCTCATACTAGGTGATCACTTAGGACCTGTCCTGGAGGCTCACTGTCACTGGCCTTGGCTTTTCACTGGGCTGCTGCCTCTACCCACACAATAGATGGGAGAAAGCCCCTGAATTGAAGACTATATGCACTGGTCCTCAAACTGAAGGGTATATAATGTTCAGTTGAAGGTAGATTCAAATTCAGATTCTTTAAAATGAGGTCCACATTTTTAACAAGCATTATAGGAGATTTTGATGCATGTGATTTTGAACTGTTAACAAGAACCTGGGCCTAAATATAACATGAGCATCAAACGTAGAACCCATAAACAGGAGATTATAAAACAGTGAGATGAGCAGCACAATCGCAATAAGAAGGAACCAATGAATACCTGATATTCTGTGAAAAGTGGATACTAGGGAGTAGTTGGAAGTTAGTATGGACAAGTGGGAGGAATGTGACAGGTTTAAAACCCTCTTCTGTATGGAATCCTTAATTCGGTGCTATAAATAAATTCTGCCCTGGTTGAGAAAAGAAGGATGAGACGAGAAAGGAAAGAAGAAATACACTAGAAACAGGAGCTATAACTTCCCTGCAGGGGATTTTACTTTCTCCCTAAGTGGTTCTGCCATTTGGTTGCTCTGTGACTATAGGCAATTTCCTATATTCTTTTTTCCTCAATTAGCTCAAACCTCATTATGAACTTCCAAGGTTATTGTGAGGTTTAAATAATGTCAAGTGCTTAAAACTGTGATTGGCACCAAGTATCTTTCAGTAAATATTTTTGATGTTGATATTGATTTTTTTAGCCGTGATACTCCTTTTAAAGATGATTGAACTGAGGTCCAGAGAGATGGAGTTGTGTGTCCCACAGTGGGACTAATTAGGTGAGGTTTGTGGGGGCCAGAAAAAGGTTTATCATTCATTCTCTGTACACTTTATTTTCTTTATCCATGGAAGTAAACTATAAAGACCACATAAGCTCTGCTTTATTTCCATTCTGACATCATCTAATATTTTCACATTTAAAAATCACATAAAAATAAAATTAGGGGCGCCTGGGTGGCTCAGTGGATTAAGCCGCTGCCTTCGGCTCAGGTCATGATCTCAGGGTCCTGGGATCGAGCCCCGCATCGGGCTCCTGCTCCGCGGGGAGCCTGCTTCCTCCTCTCTCTCTGCCTGCCTCTCTGCCTACTTGTGATCTCTCTCTCTGTCAATTAAATAAATAAAATCTTAAAAAAAAAAAAAAAAAAAAAAAAAAAAAAAATAAAATTAGAATACGTGCAAAAGAAAGCACTTTATTATTACCATTAGAACCAAGCAAACATGTTACTTTAGAAGGAATTGTTCAGCATACTGAGTTTAGTTTGCTTTTGTTATTTCTAAGGAAGAACTAAATGGATAAACTCTTTGTATTGTCCTGGCTTCCTTTTTTATATGCAAGAATGACTAATGGACATTGTTTCTGCCTTCTGTATTTTCTCCAGTGCTTTTCTTTTTATAAAATTTTAATTATTTATTTATTTTTAATTATCATATAATGTATTATTTGTTTGAAGGGTTACAGGTCTGTGATTCATCAGTCTCCCACAATTCACAGCACTCACCATAGCACATAACATCCCCAATGTCCATCATCCAGCCACCCTATCCCTCCCATACCCCTCTACTCCAGCAACCCTCAGTTTATTTCCTGGGACTAAGAGTCTCTTATATCATTTCCCCCTCTCTTCCCTATGAGCCTCTCTCTTGTTTCACAAATTCCTCATATAAGTGAGATCATATGGTAATTATCTTTCTCTGATTGATTTATTTCGCTTAGCATAATACACTCTACTTCCATCCATGTCGTTGCAAATGGTAAGATTTCATTTTTTCGTGGCTGCATAATATTCCTGTGTGTGTGTGTGTGTGTGTGTGTGTGTGTGTGTGTGTGTATCCCACACCTTCTTTATCCATTTTTGTGCTGATGGACATCCAGGCTCTTTCCATAGTTCGGCTGTTGTCAACATTGCTGCTATAAACATTTGAGTGCATGTGCCCCTTCAGATCACTACATTTGTATCTTTGTGGTAAATACCCAGTAGTGCAATTGCTGGGTCATAGGGTAGCTCTATTTTCAACTCCTGAGGAACCTCCATACTGTTTTCCAAAGTGGCTGCATCAGCTTGCGTTCCCACCGACAGTATAGGAGGGTTCCCCTTTCTCCACATTCTCGCCAACACCTGTTGTTTTCTGACTTGTTAATTTTAGCCGTTCTGACTGGTGTGAGGTGGTATCTCACTGCGGTTTTGATTTGTATTTTCCTGATGTCGAGTGATGTTAAGCACTTTTTCATGTGTCTGTTGGCCACCTGGATGTCTTCTTTGCAGAAATGTCTGTTCATGTCTTCTGCCCATTTCTTGATTGGATTATTTCTTTTAGTGTTGAGTTTGATAAGTTCAAACTTACAGATTTTGAATACTAGCCTATATCTGATATGTCATTTACAAATATCTTCTCCCGTTCTGTCCTTTGCCTTTTGGTTTTGTTGACTGTTTGCTTTGCTTTGCAAAAGCTTTTTATCTTGATGTCTCAATCATTCATTTTTGCCCTTGTTTCCCTTGCCTTTGGTGATGTTTCTAAGAAGAAGTTGCTGTGGCTGAGATCAAAGAGGTTGCTGCCTGTGTTCTCCTCAAGGATTTTGATGGATTCCTTCTCACATTTAGGTCTTTCATCCATTTTGAGTCTGTTTTGTGTGTGGTGTAAGAAAGTGGTCCAGTTTCATTCTTCTACATGTGCTGTCCAGTTTTCCCAAAACCATTTGTTTAGAGGATGTCTTTTTTCCATTGGACTTTCTTTCCTGCTGTCTTGAAGATTAGTTGACCATAGCATTGAGAGGCCCTTTCTGGGCTCCATACCATACTGTCTTGATGATTATAGCTTTGTAATAGAGCTTGAAGTCTGGAATTGTGAGGCCACCATCTTTGGTTTCCTTTTTCAACATTCCTCTGGCTATTTGGGGTCTTTTCTGGTTCCATACAAGTTTTAGGATTATTTGCTCCATTTCTTTGAAAAAAGTTCATGGTATTTTGATGGTGGTTGCATTAAATGTGTAGATTGCTCCAGTTAGCATAGATATTTTCACAATATTTGTTCTTCCAACCCATGAGCATGAAATGTTTTTCCATTTCTTTGTGTCATCCTCAGACTCTTTCATGAGTATTCTCTAATTTTCTGAGTACAGATTCTTTGCCTCTTTGATTAGATTTGTTCCTAGGTATCTTATTTTTTGGGTGCAATTGTAAATGGGATCAACTCCTTAGTTTATCTTTCTTCTTTCTCCTTGTTGGTGTGTAAAATGCAACTGATTTCTGTGCATTGATTTTATATCCTGACACTTTACTGAATTCCTGTATCAGTTCTAGCAGTTTTGGGGTGGAGTCTTTTGTAATATTGTTTCATCTTATGGTATCACTTATCTCTCAAATTCTCCCCTATTGACCTGGTATTGTTTATCTCTCTTTTTCTCAGCTTCTTTGTTCTCCATCACTTGGTCTTCTATATCACTAATTCTCTCTTCTGCCTCATTTATCCTAGCAGTTAGAGCCTCCATTTTTTATTGCATCTCATTAATAGTTTTTTGATCTTGACTTGGATAGATTTTAGTTCTTTTATTTCTCCAGAAAGGGATTCTCTAGTATCTTTTATGCCTTTTTCAAGCCCAGCTAATATCTTTATAATTGTCATTCTAAACTGTAGTTCTCTAGTTCTGACATCTTACTGATGTCTGTATTGGTTAGGTCCCTGGCATTTGGTACTTTTTCTTGTTCTTTTTTTTTTTTTTTGAGGTGAGTTTTTCCATTTTGTAATTTTGTCCAGAGAATAGATGAATGAGAAAACAACATGCTAAAAAGGGAACAACAACCCTGGAAAAATACACACTTTGGAAAGTGGTTGCTTTTCAGTTCATAGAATTGCTGCTATTCTTTTCTTTGATCTCCTGTTGAGTTTGTAGATGATTGGAATGGTTTGATAACTATCTAGCTGAATTCCTAGGACCAGACAAAATTCAGGTCTCCTATTTATCTTCCATCTTGCTCCTCCCCCTTCTCCGGTGCTTTTTAAGCATTTTAAAATGCTTTTCTTTTCCTTAAGACTTTCCCCCTTACCATATCAGAGCTAAAAAGAATTGTTCCAGGACACAGTCTACAATTTTGTCACTTTTGCACTGATTGGGGGAGAAAAAAAGGTGGAAGAGACAACAAAAAATGTGTGTATTCACAATATTAGCCTGGCTGAGGAGATCAAATCTAATGGTGCTGAAAGGGAATGCAGCCCATCTTCAAGAAGGTTACTTTTATTTATTATTTTTTATGTCTTTATTGGTCATCTCTCTTTTTAAATGTTATTGAGGTATAATTGATATACAAAAACTGTACCTATTTAATGTGCGTACATTTTGATGAGTCTGGACTTAGGTATACGCTCATTAATACCATCACCACAATCAAGATACTAAGTTTATCCATCATCTCCAAAAATGTTCTTGTGTTCTTTTGGTGGTGTGTTTTGTTTTTGTGGTAAGAATACTTAACAAGAGATCTGTGTTCTCGGCTCTGTTAAAGTGCACAATACCATATAGTTAACTAAGGACACCTATACACCTATGTTGTAAGCAGTCTGTAGAATGTATTCATCTTGCATTACTGACACTTTATAGTCACCAAGCAACAACTCCTCATTCCCCATTCACCTCAGATCCCTGACTGTGCTAAATTTCTTGTCTGATCTCAGAAGCTAAGCAGGGTGGGGGCCTGGATACTACTCCGATCAGTGACATTAATTTTAATGTGACATTTTAAAAGATTCACATAATTGTTAATGGAAATACAGTGTGTTTGGATTACTAAAGTGGAAATTTCATTCTAAAACATCCAAAAATTCCTGACAGCATATGATTAGCTCTTGAATAAACAGATTACATAAACATGATCAGTATTAGGTAGATTTACCTTTATTAATTTAATAATCAATATTTGCTCAAAGCATTTTAATATTTCTCAATATATGTAAATAAAATAGAAACTTTCATTCATGTCTTAACACATTTCATAAAAAAATGCACGTTTATGGAGACTTTTAAAGACAGACTCTTATTCACAGAGCTTAGTGGCTACTCTATAAACTAATCATGTCTGGACTCAGTGGCCCCTTTACACAGCTGTGACTCTCTTCTCAGCATGACTTGGTCTCCTCGTTTTTGCTTTCTTTTTTTTTTTTCTTGGAGGGTGTGAGATAATTACTGCATTCAGTTGTCCTTCTGCCCTCACTGAAGGCCATGTCAAATTAACATGTTTTTTTGCTTCTGACTTTAGGTAGAAAAAGGGACCAAGTGATTGTGGGAAGTATCTTGAAGGAAACCTTTTTCTATGCCAACATGTCCTTTATGATAAACAATGCCTTTACTAACTCCTGTTTGTTTGTTTTTTTCATTGTGAGACATGTTAAAAGATAAACTGAAGCATATTAAAAATTCTAAAAGTTTCTTTACACAAAAATCCATTTAAATTAAACAGTAGGATCAAACTGGAAATGGTTAGAAGACCTCCTTGACAAGACAGGGGTTGGGGGTGTGGCAGAGCAGACCATATAGAGAGAGAGCCAATGCAAAGAAAAGATATTGATTGGCTCTTATAAAGCCTAGTGTGCTGTTTGTGATTGGCTGTCCTTGACATTAAAGGGTGACAAATTGGTTTGCTTACATTGCATGCCATGGCATTAGAGCCACATCAGTCTAATGGCCTCCTTATTTAATTAATTTAACGGTTTGTTTTTGTTGTTGTGGTTTTTTTTTAATAAGATTCTGTCTTCAGGGAGGGGAGGAGTTATTAGCAACTGGCACCTTCCTGGGTGTTAGATATTGCAGTGTATTTTTTTTTTTCATGACATTCAAAACTTTAAATTACTGCCAACATTCTCAGAACTCAGTACTAAATTATTGCAATTGTTTATACATTGTGTTACATTTCTCAGTTTACCTCAGTGAATATTGTTCTCCCCTCTTCATTTTTTTTTTTGCTTATTTATATTTTAAACTGAACCTTGCTTTCCTGCAGTGATAAATATAATTTGTTCAGAATGTGTTTTCCTATTATTGATACTTTTGGAAAACTCTTTAGGACTTTGTTTTTGCTTTTATTCTCTTGATTAATTCTTATAGTTTATCACATTAGCACCTTCCTTGGTCATTGTTATTACTGTTCTTCCATTTAATGCCACTCTTAGCTGGTAACCTGCTGCAACAGCAGTCCTATGCCTTAACAACGTCCACTAATTCTCTCCAGTTTAAGTTGTTCTATATTTCCTGTAGTCATTTATATGCCCCTAATGAAAATGCCAGCATTTTGACTTTATTGTAATTTTAAATATTAGAGAAATATTTGAATAATGGAAATAAAATAAAGAGTAACCAAGTATCAAAAAAAAGAATGACTAAAATACCAATTAAATGAATAGAATAGAAATAGTTTCATAGCGAATTGTAATTTATAGTAGAATTAAATATCAATAGGTATATTACAAACATAGCTACTGAAATTAATATTATAGAATATTATAGTTAACATTGAAAGTGCATACCATAAGTATTCCATGCAAAAAACAAATCTACCTTAGCAAACATTCAAAATCCTATTGTTATTGCAACCATTGTCTTAAACTTAAAACTAATAATAAGAGTTTTGCATGCCAGTTATTGTTTTAAAAATGGGCTATAAAAATGTTAATGTTACTGGGTTTTTTAAAGATTTTATTTATTTATTTTAGAAAGAGAGAGCACGTGAGTGTGGGGAAGGGCAACAGCAAGGAAGAGAGAATCTCATGCAGACTCTGAGCTGAGCACAGAGTGGGATAAGGGGCTCAATCCTGCAACCCTGGGATCTTGACCTGAGCCAAAATCAACTGACTGAGCCACCCAGGAGCCTCTCTAATATCATTGTTAAAAGGATTTTTTTCACCATTAAAAACTATGTGAGGAATTCTTATGTTTTTTAGGTATAAGCAAAATCAGTTCATATATAAAATTTGGAAATAGCACAAATTCATGCCCTGTTCATTTACTGTGTTTTCCATCAAAGAATCACCAGAAACTTACTGGTGATGTGTGTTTAAATTTGAGTACCCAGTAAATTCATCTAATGGGAATTGGGAAAACTGGTCAGCCAGAGTGGAGCAGATTAAAAATAAAGGTATACACCATGTTCTCATTTATTCAATAAATATTTGTCAACTGAATAGAGGTAGTATAGTGGTAAAACTTCAAAACTACCACCAAGTGAATGGTTTCTACGTTTTCTGCCTCCAAGCTCTTTGGTCATTCATTAGGATAAGTGGATTTATACATTAAATCATTGATTAAATAACTATCTTCTAAACTTGACAAGAGGCAAAATCTCACAATGCAAACCTCTGATTCTCTTCTCAAAACAATTCAGTCATTCATTGAATCTGCTCAGTTTCACAAGTTTTCAGTCACTCACTGAAAGACATTGAAAATGAATGTTACGTAGGAGCTGATCAAACGGCATTACTCTATGACATTGTGTTACATGGGTTTTAATATGCTTCAGTGGTGCTTACAGATCAGTGGCCAACACCTAGCGCTGTAAAGTGACATACCTATTGGCTTGAGGTCCTTAATTCTATTTGAATAAGTATCTCAATCTTTATAGTTTCCCAGTTAACACAAATCCGTATAACAACACAAATCCAAACTATTGAGGCTAGAGAGTCGTTTAAGTGTAAATCGTAAATCTCTACTGTTCTACTAGTTACTTTTCTTTGCTTTTTCATGTTGCAATGTCAGTGGAATCTAAGCGTGGAATTCAGCTAAATTAGAATAAGTATATGTGTAGAAGCAAATTATGTGTTAGCGCAGTGAGACTTCTGCAAGTCTCACTCTTGGAATTGTTAATTGAGTTTGGGGTAAAAATAGAGGAAAAGAATCTTCGTTAATTAGATATGGGCAATGTCTGGAAGTTGTTGTTAAGTAGGTAAAGGCAACTATGAATTCACAAATATCAGAATGACAATCCCTGGAGAATTAGGATGAGGAATAGACATGATTTATTTTAAACAGTAGTTGGGCAGTTTTCAAAGTAAATTGAAATGCCTGTGCCACATAAGAGTTCTAAATAAAAATGTGAACGGCATGAGAGAGAGCATGAGAGGCGAGAAGGTCAGAGGGAGAAGCAAACTCCCCATGGAGCTGGGAGCCCGATATGGGACTCGATCCCAGGACTCCGGGACCTGACTTGAGCCGAAGGCAGTTGCTTAACCAACTGAGCCACCCAGGTGCCCCAGTATTTTGTAATATTTTAAGACACAATGAGACACAAAATTCTGGTTAACTTTCATTAAGTTGCTCTCCCATGATCCCATCCCTGTCCTCCTTTATAGTTGCCTATACCTTCTGCCCTGTTTCCTTACATTAGAGCTGTGAATATCCTACAAGACTAAGTCAGTACTTCTCATCCTTCCTTTATTTTCTCAATAAATTCTTCCATTCTCAGGGGTTCTTGTTAATCTTGAATCATTTTTGAACATTGGGAAGATTTCAAGCTTACATTGTCTTCCACATGGATGACTAACTAATTTTCTTCTCCATGTATAAATTTTCAAGAACTTTGCCATCCAGTTTTTCCAACTCCCTATCAGGTTTTCCATTCATATAGTCTGTTTTCATGCAACTATCTGTAAGTATTTCTAGATTGCCTCCTACTTGTTAACCAGTGTCTTAAGAGCTGGGAATAAATAATCAGATATAGTTCTGGTTTAGAGGCACTCAGTGGCAAAATGGGCAATCAGAAAACTAACAGCTAATTGTGATATCCCAGATTCCATCCCAGAATGGGTGACATGTAAG
The DNA here is from genome assembly GCF_922984935.1 of Meles meles. Lineage (NCBI taxonomy): Eukaryota > Metazoa > Chordata > Mammalia > Carnivora > Mustelidae > Meles > Meles meles. The sequence goes on from NC_060072.1 coordinate 37,651,212, forward strand.
CAAAGACCTAAAAGGTGTTTCAGAAGCAGTCAAGGAAGAAGGGTGTGTAGAGGAAAACCCAGTCTAGTCTACCTCCTGTGGTTTCTCTTTTACTCTGACATGACTACCACACTTAAAATACTTCTGACTCTGGATGTGTGTGTGCCTGAGGGAAAGGGAGCATTCTTCCACCAAGCATTCACTGAAATACTTTCAGGTGTCTTACAATTTAGCTTAATTCTGACACTTCCTGGAGATAGTGGTAGATCCCACAGGTTAAAGGCTCAGTACTACATGACTACTCCCTTCCACTTCAGATGTCAATTGTTTGTTTCTACTTTTTTAATTTAAATTCAGTTAGCCAGCATGTAATATTAATACATCATTAGTTTTTGATGTAATGTTCAGTGATTCATTACTTGTACATAACACCCAGTGCTCATTAGATCACATGCCTTCCTTAATGCCCATCACCCAGTTACCCCATCCCCCTACCCACCTCAGATGTCAATTGTAAATGAAAGTTGTCATCTGTGTTCCTGACTGATTAGCTATAAATCAGAGATCCCATAACACCCTCTTTGGATTCTATTAATTTGCTAGAGCAACTCAAAGAACTCAGGAAAACAGTTACATTAGGATACAGATGAACATCCAGATGAAGAGAAACATAGGCAAGGTCTGAGAGGGTCCCAAGCCCAGGAGTTTCTGTCCCTATGGAGTTGGGGTATGTCACTCTCCCAGCACATGGATATGTTATGTTCACCAACCTGGAAGCTCCCTGACCCCCATACTTTAGGATCTTTATGGAAGTTTCATCATATAGGCTTGATCAATCATTAACTCCAAGTCCTCTCCTCTTTCTGGAGAATCAGGGGGTAGAGCTGAGAATTCTAAGCTTCTAATCATGGCTTGGTCCTTCTGGTGATCAGCCCCCATCCAGCAGCCAAAAACAATTTGACAGAGGCAAAGGCAAGAACAAAACTTGGAAGACTGGCTTGGAAATATCATGGGTTTAGAAATGCCTAGACACAATGGGTCAGGCTCTCGGAAGCTAGATGAGCAATCAGGAAACAAAATAAAAGAGTGGAGGTGAAGCAACAAGCCAGAGCAAGAAGAACACAGATGGCAGAGTTTTAGTTGAGGTACTTCAGTTTCTTTAGTCTCCTGTCTTTCTTTTATCTTCATCCAGATCGTGTTCACCACAGCAATATTAAATAACCCATAGTACTAGGAACACAAAGAGCTCATGTTCTTCTATGTTCCTGAACAGTTTTCTCCCCTCCCCCATTGTCTCCAACTGATAAATGCTTAGTCATTCTTCAAAATCTCCACGTAGAAATTCCACGTTGCCTTCCATGTCCCTTGTTATATTTTCAAGGACGCTTTTAGTTATAAGTAACAGAAAAGCAAATTTGAGCAAAAAAAAAAAGGAAGAAGAAGAAGTTTGGGGCTCGTATTAATGAAATGCCAAGGGTAGAAGTGATTTAAGAATGGCTAGAATTAGGAGCAGATCTGATTCATCAGGGCTCTATCTTTTTCGTGTGCTTTTCTCCATGAGCTAGAACTGATGGTAAACAGCCATCCTGATCGTATCCTACCAGCTTAAGCCTGTAGAAAACAAATCTTCCCCTATAGCTCTGACAGAAACATCTCAAGGAGTATTCCAATTTCCCTGGCTTGGATCATGTGCCCACACATTTGCCCTGAGCTCTGGCCCTCTGACTGATAGTCTCTAGGTTTAGAGTAGGGAAGGAAAATTCTGCAGTGGAAGTATAGGATATTGTTAACAAAAGTAATATTGAAGGGATGCTGGGCATTTAAAAACATGTCAACAAACAGTTGACAAATCATGGTTGATCAATTAAAATGACTGTGGGCAGTTCCCCTTGACCAGAGTTCCATGGGCCTTCAGTGGATTGATAAACCAGAAATGTAGGCACAGCTATGCCTGGATGTGAATCTCTCCAGGGAGGGCTCCATACCTTAATGATACACAAAGGTTTCCAGGATGGGAAGGTAGAAGTACTTGGAAGGGAAATGCTTTTTCCCCATCCCCACCCACTATGAACTTCCCCTGACTTAAGCCATGTGAGGCAATTTGACAGAAAGTAGAAGGTATCAAGTTAAGGAGTTAATTTTCACTTGATTCCTGCTTAGTTCTTATCACACTCTGTTTATCTCAGTTTAATCACTTGTTAAGTGTGGATCATAAAACCTGTTTTGTAGATTAAAGTAATTTTGCCCAGTGCTTGGCACGTGGTGAGTTTCCAGTACTTTCTGGCAGTTACGTTACAACTGAGTCAGCCAGTTGTTACAGAGTCTACCCGGAAGTGATTCCTCCTACCTGCCATGCTGTCTCATTTATAGTAGGTCATGCTGTTTAGCAATGAGGGATCTAGGACTACTTTGGTATCCTAGACAAGTCACCCTCCCCTCCCTTTGACAGCACTCCCTGTCAGTGGAGCCTGAAGAATGTTTTGGGGCCATCAGCTTCCTTTCGTTCTGCCGTGTTTACAAGCTAGTTCTCAAGCCATCTCCTACATTTGCTAATTTTTTTTTTTTTTTAAGATTTTATTTATTTATTTGACAGACGGAGATCACAAGTAGGCAGAGAGGCAGGCAGAGAGAGAGGAGGAAGCAGGCTCCCTGCTGAGCAGAGAGCCTGATGGGGGGCTCCATCCCAGGACCCCAGGATAATGACCTGAGCTGAAGGCAGAGGCTTTAACCCCCTGAGCCACCCAGGCGCCCCACTGCATTTGCTTCTTAAGCCAGCTGGGAGAATTTTCTAAATTCTGCTACTTGGAGGCCCTGTGATTTCTAGGTGAACTTCTCTGCCCTTTGAATGCATTAAAGAGGCCCAACCCCCAACATTGCATTCACAGGAGAGAACCTCTCCTTTTTTCCCTCCTGAAAGAAAGAATCAAGATTATTAATACCTACAATTAAATCAGATGCTGAAGCTTTGCTTTCATAACTCCTCAGGATAATTTGTTATTGGGCAAAAAATAGAATAAAATCATTTAAATCATTAAAGAATATAGAGGATTCTACATTTGTTCTCCTACTTCAAAAACCTGATTTGTGGGCTTGGTTAAAAACAACAAAAAAAAGTAGAATTTGTATATTGGTTGTTGAAAATTATGTCATTCTTAGAACCGTCATGTGTATACTTTGTAAAACACTTGATGCTTGTCATTTTTTAATAGATGCACAGTTATATTTGCATATAGTGTTTTCCATATGAATTTGGCATTTTGACTTTTACTATTATTATTTAGGGTCTTAATTCACTGAGTCATTCAGTAAACCTTTATAGAGGGCCTGCTTTATTTTAGGCACTAAGCTGTATTTAAAATTTATCTGAATTACTAAGCCAGTAGAAATCATTCTGAAAACAGAATTAAATTTGTTTAAAAAAAAATTTTATTTTTAAAAAGATCTGTCTTCGGGGCGCCTGGGTGGCTCAGTTGTTAAGCATCTGCCTTCGGTTCAGGTCATGATCCCAGGGTCCTGGAATCGAGCCCCACATGGAGCTCTCTGCTCAGCAGGAGGCCTGCCTCTCCCACTCCCCCTGCTTGTGTTCCCTCTCTTACTGTGTCTCTTTCTGTCAAATAAATAAGTAAAATCTTAAAAAAAAAAAAAAGCTCTCTTCATGTCTAAGTGGATTAAATAATGGAAGAAAATGCATAGAATTTTTAAAAATTTATTATTTAATTTATTTAATTTAAAAAGAATTTTGAAAATCTGAAAAACAACCTGAGGGTCTTGAAGGGGTGGGGGGTGGGAGGTTGGGGAAACAAGGTGGTGGGTATTAGGGAGGGCACATGTTGCATGGAGCACTGGGTATTGTGCAAAAACAATGAATACTGTTACGCTGAAAAGAAATTAAAAAAAATTGTAATAAAATTTCATTATGTAATGATAATATAATATTATTCTTTTATTCAAGAGACAAGATGTTAAGAATTAATATAAAAATGTTATACCAAGGGACTATTTTATTCTTATTGTTCCGTTAGCATAATCCATTTCTGTTCTAACATCAGAGAAATGTCTCCGAAGGCTCCCACACACTCTAAATCATTATTTTTTGTTACTTCTGAATGAATTAGGTTTTATTCTTTGTTTATCCCTATCCATTCATTATTTAAATCAATACATTTTTATTGAATAAACTAAACCTTGCACAAAATAATATAATGTGCTGCTTCATAGGAAAATGTTGTTTTCCATAAGGTCTTCCTTTGAAAATTGTTTTCCCCTGAGATATTATTAGGACTTCTGATAGCGAAATAAATAAGCAAAGTGATTAAGCAAATAAAGGAAAAAATATTGGAATTTAATCAGTGAAATAAACACAATAATAAGCAGGGAAACTATAGCAGGTGGTTGATGGCAAGGTACATTTTCTCTGAGGAATGGTATTTCAGCAGAATTTTGAAAGCTGGGATTGTGTTACTTGTGGTCTGAGCTGGAATAGAATGTTTCAGGCAGGAAGATTAAGTTCCTAAAATCTGGGTGAGAAAGAGCCTGGTGTATATGAGAGACAGAAAGGAAGCTGTTGTGATTGAAGGGATGATATGGGGTATTCTAGACTTTGTTAAGAAGTTTAAACTTAAGCTAAATAATTCGGGAAAACATTGAGGTTCTATGGAATGCAAAGAGTGACACAATGTAACTGAAGTTTCAAAGGTCAATCTGGCTGCTTTGTGGATGATAGCTTGTAGGTGGCCAAAAATGGGAGCAAGAGAACCTGTTGTTTGCTGACTGCAGGTCAAGAAGAGCACTTAAAGAGTTGTTCTTCATTATTTGGTGATAGGCTCTTACAAAATGATATGCATATGTTAATGCTGGAGGTCACATACCAGATACCTGATCTCATGAACACAGCGTTGTGCATCTGGGCTTTGAAGTAGTGGCAGGGATGGGGACGGCCACAGGACAACTTCTTGACCTTTTACATTTATTTGGCAATTATTGGTCTATGTGACGTACTGGTCTCGTGTGTGATTGACTATTTATTGTGTATTAAATACTGTAGGCATTGATTTCCCAAGAACCAATATTAACTCAATATCTGAGTTGTTAATGATGAAGTTTTAGAATATAAGTGAGGTTCAGTGCGGTGAGGTCCAGAACTGATGACCAAGAAAGAATTCTTGAGATGTCTTTGGTGCAAAGTGGTGGTTTATTAAAGCATGGGGACAGGACCCGTGGGCAGAAAGAGCTGCTGCGCTGGGGTTGTGAGGAGTGGCTGATTATATATGATGGGGTTGGGGGAGGTAAGGAAAAGGGAGCGTTTGAAAGAAGAAGACACACAGGATACTGGAGGTTTTGCTATTTTTCAAGTTAAGGTGTTTTTTCCTTTTAGAAGGTATTAACAGTAAGACTGTTGAGAGCTTCCTGGAGGAATGTCACACTCCTGCTATCTCAGGTCCTTATCAATGAGCTTTAGGTTTGGAAAAATTTTAACTTTATTTACATTTCCTTCTGCCTCAGTCTCCCTCAGTTTTATGGAGGGGAAGATGAGGTTAGGGCTTCAGGACTGATTTATGGGTCTCTGGAAGTTGGTTATTGATAAGAGAGCCTCTTCCTTGTAAATCACTAGGACATTTGTAAATGGAGGGAGACTCAGGTCTTGCAGGATGTGGTCTCTATAAGTTAACTACTTGTTTTTCCTTTAGGGCAGCCAAGAATGCCTGAGGAATACCACACATGTCAAGGCAGGGGTGGGGGGTGGATGTGCAGAGTGCCAGCTTCTGCTTTGTCCTCAGCTAGCCTTCCATTCCCTCATCATTTATATAATAGGATTTGCCAAGAAATTAATAAGTTATGGTATTAATGTAAAATACCTTCAAAAATATGTATAAATAGCAACTGTATTTTAAAACATCATTTAAAAATGTTAGAATGCTATTTTTTCCTCTTATTACTAAGATCACTTTAACTATCTGAGAATCTTTCTTAGTTGAAAATACTAAGTAAAGTGGAGCTGAAAATTTTCAAGAATGAATTGCTTTTTGAGAAGTCTTCTACGAATTAACTGAACTAGCAGCACTAAGATAATGGCCATTAAAATAAGGATAATGAGATGCATTTAATTCTAAGTACTCATGACAGTGGCACAAAATTAAGTCCAGTTTGTGTATTTGCTTATTTTAAAATTACAGACATGCTACCTCTTAGAGTGAATGAATGTGCTTGTAACTGGCTTTCAGCCTGCAATGTTTTCATTTCTCTTTCTTTTATACTTTAAAAATATACACTGATATGAATTTTATCACATTTCATAAATTAATTTTAAAAAGTAATTTCTGAATTAATACCACATGGATCATGGCATTAATTTAGACACATTTCTGACTATATAGATACATTTTTTACCTAGAAAATATTTTCTTCAGTGAATTTCATATTAATGTAATTATTCAAAATGCTAATCTAAATGTTAAAAATATTTTAAGTAATAATATGAATAAAATTTAATGTTTGTTTTCTGATTATTTGCATGTATTCATTTGTTCTTAGCCACATTTGAATAAATTCAATTTTTCTATACTTTATGCTGTATTTTAGATTTTTAAGGCATAGTGCTTTTATTTTGCAGATTGTCGCCTTGCGTGAACAAAATGTTCATATACAAAGAAAAATGGCATCAAGTGAGGGGTCCACAGAATCAGAACATCTTGAAGGGATGGAACCTGGTCAGAAAGTCCATGAAAAGGTATGACACAGATGACATGGTCCTACCTAGAAATATTTACTTGCTGTGTCATTTGACAAAAATATGAAATATGAAGTCCATGTGATAAACATTTTTTATTATGTTTTGATTTGTTGGTCAAAAGTTCATGATGACTTTTCATTTGTTGCTTTTAATTTGATTTTCTTAAAAATAATATGCATATGTGTAAATATATAAATATGTATTTGAATTTCTCAATACTTGCTTGATACTTAATATGATTCTCTGAAATAATTAAATTATATATCTAATGGAACATATGTATAATTGAATAAATATATTTGCACAGATAGGTGTATCTTTAATATATATCCAGGAATTCTAAGTATAATAACAATACTTTCGATTTATAAATGGTATTATGTACAATTGGCAACTCATCTGTGGTGTATCACTGCAAAAATTTTTTAGTAATCTCCTATTTGGCACTTTCAATGTGTTTAAGAAGGTCCTAACAGTATTCCTGTTAATGAGAAATTTTATTAAAAGATACCTGAACTGGGGCGCCTGGGTGGCTCAGTGGATTAAGCCGCTGCCTTCAGCTCAGGTCATGATCTCGGGGTCCTGGGATCGAGCCCAGTGTCCGGCTCTCTGCTCCGCAGGGAGCCTGCTTCCTCTTCTCTGCCTGCCTCTCTGCCTACTTGTGATCTCTCTCTCTGTCAAATAAATAAAATAAAATCTTAAAAAAAAAAAAAAGATACCTGAACTCTTGGGACTTTTACTGTTTTTTAGAAGGGAAAGATTTTCCTTTGGTTGGGGGTTCTACACAGGGTAAGAACACCATCAGTTTCTTTGGCCCTTTTCTGGGCTAACCCATTTGTTTCCAACACAAAAGGAAGGTCAGTTGCTGGTAGGTCTGGAATCAGATAAAGATGATGTAGACTTTGCATATCCTATGCCTGAGGCTTAGATATCTGCAGGGATATTTGCCATCACCACCTACATCTTCAGATGGTTGAACTCTTTAAACATCAGGACTGCATGAATTAGGTAGCTAAATTAGTGTCATTGTCAATGTCAAGAGGTTTCAGAACAGAGATCAAGAAGCAAGGGACTGGACCATGAAACAAAAGGACCAGACTTCTTAGCTGAAAATAAACTGAACACTTCCTTACTTATCCAGTTGAAACAAATGGAGGGGCTTCTCTTGTTTCCTCCTTCAAGTATGAAAGCAAAGGGGGCCAAGTCAACCAGACTAATTTCCTGACACATCAGTTCTGGTGGCTGAGAGGCAAAGAGCTCTTAATTTAAGGCTTCACTATTTTAGCCTTTATCCATGTATTTTATAGAACTCTTAAGCTGAGTATTAAAAATAAACTACGGTCTGACAGCTAGGTTTCATGAGCTGTATTTCAAATTTGAATGAAATTATTTCTTGTCCCTTCAGATATAAGTAAACTGATATCAGTTCGGTAAACAAATCACCAAACTCTTTAGGATAAGCTGTTTGCACTCAAAACTCACTTTAGGAAACTAACTTGTAATTTTCTATTACTGCTTCATTTTAATTATGTCATCAGTAATACAGTGCTATACCTTTTCTCTACTTGTTCGGGTATAAAAATGGACTTTGTGGCCATGAAGCCTTTTTCTTAGAAGTCTACAAAATACTCTGTGTGTGTGTGTGTGTGTGTGTTTTAATAATGATGTATTTATGCTAATCCAGACAAGAATTAAAGAAATATGTCTTTGAAAGGCAGAAAGAACTTGAGATCTTGTCTATTCCCTAACAAACCATTTGATATTTAAAGCGTTCATCTGGTACTTTCAGGAGAGAGGAGAGTACTCACACTTTTTTTTAAAATGTCGTTTATTTTACATATAACCCCCAAGTATCTAGGCATTAGAATGTAAGACAATTCAGTCAGATTAACTTTCAGAAACTGGTTCTAGTATCCGGATGAGGACCTATGTATGATAGATGTGTGTTTCTATTGGACTGCACATATTCTACGGACTCTGAGTAGTTAGTGATATAAAGTACTTATCTCTAACTTTCTTTGCCTTTTGATTCTTGGAGAAGGCATTTCAGCCAATGTAGAAGAGAGATTCTGTACCATTGCTAACTTACTCTTCCTTATGGAAGTAATTAAAGATTTTTAAACATTGTAGTTATTGGTATTCTTTTATTCCCAATTTCCCAGAAATAGAAGAAGAGTGATTTCCAAATGCTTTAAAGTAATGATACACTGGTATTATTAAAAATAGCATGCCCCTCTCCTCCAATTTAGACCTAAAATATATATCATCATGTATGTATTTTTTTTCTATTAATAAACTATTCAATATAAAGAATACTATTGAGCAAGAAATTCTGTAGAATAAAATTTTTCTATTTTCCTTTATTTGTTCGTTATATATATTACATTTGAATATCTTTTAAAAAAATTATGTTATTTTAGTTACCATATAGTACTTCATTAGTTTTTGATGTAGTGTTCCATGATTCATTGTTTCCCTATATATTTGAGTATCTTTATGATGTTAAGTTTTTGTTTGTTTGTTTGTTTGTTTTAATTAATTTATTTTTTCAGCGTAACAGTATTCATTGTTTTTGCACAACACCCAGTGCTCCATGCAAAACGTGCCCTCCCTATTACCCACCACCTGTTCCCCCAACCTCCCACCCCTGACCCTTCAAAACCCTCGGGTTGTTTTTCAGAGTCCATAGTCTCTTATGGTTTGCCTTCCCTTCCAATTTTTTTTTTTTATAAATATATAATGTATTTTTATCCCGAGGGGTACAGGTCTGTGAATCGCCAGGTTTACACACTTCACAGCACTCACGATAGCACATACCCTCCCCAATGTCCATAACCCCCTCCCCCTCTCCCAACCCCACCTCCCCCCAGCAACCCCCAGTTTGTTTTGTGAGATTAAGAGTCATTTATGGTTTGTCTCCCTCCCGAGGACATGGAGAAGCAACATGGGGGGCTAGGGGGATAGGAGAAGAATATGTATTTTTTTCTAATTTAAAATAAGTGACTTGTTTCAATTCATATTACTCCTGAGATATCCTTCAAAAAAGTATTTTGAGGGGCGCCTGGGTGGCTCAGTGGTTTAAGCTGCTGCCTTCGGCTCAGGTCATGATCTCAGGGTCCTGGGATCGAGTCCCGCATCGGGCTCTCTGCTCGGCAGGGAGCCTGCTTCCCCCTCACTCTCTCTGCTTGCCTCTCTGCCTACTTGTGATCTCTCTCTGTCAAATGAATGAATAAAATCTTTAAAAAAAAAAAAGTATTTTGAAAATTTGAGAGGTTTTTGTTTTTTATTTATTGAGGTATAATTGATACACAATATTATTTCAGTTTCAGGTGTACAACCCAGTGATCTGATGATATTTATATACCTTATAAATTGATCACCATGATAAGTATAGTGACCATCAGTCTCCATACAAAATTTTTACAATATTATTTACTATATTCCCTATGTTGTGTATCACATCTCCACGTCTTATTGATTTTATAACTGGAAAAGTGTACCTCTTAATCTTCATCATATATTTAATCTACTTCCCAATCCTCTTACCTCTAGTTACCATCAGTTTTATTTTCATGTATTTATTTATTCATTCACTCATTCATATCACGTTTGTTTGCCTGCCATTTCTTTGTTTCCAGTTTTATTGAAATATAATTGACACATAACATTGTGTAAATTTAAGGTATACCACATGGTGATTTAGCATATGTCTATATTGTGAAGAAATTACCACAATAAGGTTAATTAACACATTCATACCTCACTGAATTACCTTTTGTGTGTATGCGGGTACATATACTAAGAACATTTTAGATTCAGTCCCGGCAACTTCCAAGTATATAATACAATACTGCTGATAATAGTCACCTTGCTGTATGTTAGATCCCCTCCATATTCTAACTGCTGACATTTATGGATAAAATACGAAATAATATCCTTATCATTATATTTATCATCCTTATATAAATACTCCTAACTTACACACATAAACATTATAAAGCATCTTTACTTTTTAAAATTATTCTCTGTTGTTTGATTATTTAAAGTGTTTCAATACCATTGAATAACAAGTGTTATGAGATTGTAATTGAAATCCTACCACTTAATTTTTTTATTGAGAATTGTTTTAAAAGGATAATCAAGCAAAAAAAGGAAATATTATTTGGGGGAGTGTCTGTGCAACGAAGATTATCCGTGAAGGATGACTGTGATATTGATGCATAAATTGCAAAATGGTGGTTGGGGAGATATACAGAAAACTATTGTGAGATACTATGGAACTGCTAGAGAGTGACTTGTAAATCCTAGTCACAAGGATTTACCCTTTGCTTAGGATAGTAAAGTTACTTAAATTACATAGTCAGGGTGGGTTATTAACCAACAGATGTTTTATCTCAGTGGCTTGAGAATCCTGTTGACAAAATAGTTGATAAAAATAGTCTCAAAAAGCACACTCTGAAACAGACCTTATTACTCATAGAAAAGCTGTGTAATTGTTATCAACACTTAAAAAATTAAAAGAAAAAGTAAGTTTAACTGAAACTAGTTTAAATGTTTCTGTGGGACATAAATTTCATCAGTTGTTCTGGAAAAACATAAATACTCAGAAGGTAATAAAATGTTCCAGGACACTAAATTTTACACCACTGAAAGTTCAGAACTGGGCTCAATAACTTTCTTCCTGTTAATTTCTAGAGGAGAATTAATTTGTGAAATTTTTGCATAAATACACTGCTCTTGTAAAGGAGATAATAATGCTCCTGACTCATATATTCTGTACTTCCAAGTATTTTTTGCAGCTGCAAATACTTGCTAAGTGATGTGGATAAGTGGGATGTTAGACACTGGTGGAGAGTCAGAAGACATCACCTCTGTAATAAATTTGCTGAGAAACTAGAGCGAAAAATCAGCATGCCCCAATTAATATTGCAAAACACGATAAATAAGTAGTGTCAAAAATGATATTAGATTTTAAAGGAGAGATAAATTAATTGTGATAGGAGGTGTCAGAGAGGCAGCATGGAATAGTGATTTGTTTAATGTCAGCACCTGGATTCAAATTCCATCTCTGCCAGTTACTAGCTGGGTAAACTTGCACGTTAACCTCCCAGAGCATCAGTTACTGGTAAATAGTCATACCCAACTTACAGCTTTGTTGTAAAGAGTAGAGACACTGACTGTGAAAAACAAAACTTAATTACAAGCCATAAATAGTATGGTTATGATATTGATTAATACTATATTTTCATGGTCGTGCATTTTTCAATAAATATTTATTGGCAACATTATTGAAGGTGTTAGGATATAGGTCCTGGTCTGGGTGGTTGGGACGTAGTAATGAACAAGGCAGATGGGGACAAAGGCAATAAACAAATGAGAGGGAATGAATGTGACCAAGGGGCTGGTGTGAAGTATGTTACATAGACATGGCGAGGAAGGACTTTTTTAGCAGGTGGGGATTGAACTGAAACCTGAAAGAGGACACAGATTCAACCACATGGAAAAACTTAAGAGTTTTTGAGGCAAAGGAAACACTAAGTGCAAATGCACCAATGGTGGGAAAGAGCTTCTCTGACATATTCTTGGGAAGGAAGGATGGCAGGGTCATTGAAGCCTAGTGGTCCAGGGAGAGAACAGCAGGAGACAGGATGGAGCAGTGAACAGGGTCAGATCATGTAAGTTCTTATAGGACGTGGTAAGGAGTTTAATTTTATTCTCAAAGCAATGGGAAGATATAGAAGTGTGTTAACTTGGAAGCATCTTGATTAGATATCTTTTTAAAAAATCACTTGCACTTTTTCACACATCAGACTTCTGAAGTTGATAGAGATGTTCCTTTTCTTAATTTTACCAGTAATGAAATTGAGACTTACTTAGAATGATTAAAGGACTTCTTTATCCAGAGCAGGACCACAACCCCGGTCTTCTCACCTCCAGACAATATTATGCTCTGACATTCCTTCTCACATGCCTGGATGACTTCTATATGTGTTAGTGTTGAGTTTTTACAAAAATTCATTCTAACCCAATCTTAGTTTTTCTGATCTTTTCTTCTTTTATTATTATTATATATTCCCTTGTTTTTTAGAGTTGATTTTCTTTTTTTTTTTTTAAGATTTTATTTATTTATTTGACAGAGAGAGATCACAAGTAGACAGAGAGGCAGGCAGAGAGAGAGAGAGGGAAGCAGGCTCGCCGCTGAGCAGAGAGCCCGATACGGTACTCGATCCCAGGACCCTGAGATCATGACCTGAGCCAAAGGCAGCGGCTTAACCCACTGAGCCACCCAGGTGCCCCTCTTTTTTTTTTTTTTATCTAAACCCCTTTTCTTAAGTTTTTATTTTATTTTTTTCAGTGTTCCAAAATTCATTGTTTATGTACCACGCCCAGTGCTCCATGCAATACGTGCCCTCCTTAATACCCACCACCAGGCTCACCCAATGCCCCCACCCCTCTCCCCTCCAAAACCCTCAGTTTGTTTCTCAGAGTCCACAGTCTTTCATGGTTTGTCTCCTGCTCCAATTTTCCCCAACTCACTTTTCTTTCCATCTACCAATGTCCTCTGTGTTATTCCTTATGCTCCACAAGTAAGTAAAACCATATGATAATTGACTCCCTCTGCTTGACTTATTTCACTCAGCATAATCTCCTCCAGTCCCATCCATGTTGATACAAAAGTTGGGTTTTCATCCTTTCTGATGGAGGCATAATACTCCATTGTATATATGGACCCATAGAGCTGATTTTCTATCCAAGAGTGTGCTTTTAATTTTTTTTTTAAATTTTTCCCACAACTTCTTCACGTTATTATTATCTTTATTTATTTATTTATTTATTTACTCTGAACAGATCCTCCAAGGCAATGGCAGTCCAAATTTTTGGTGACTACAAGTATGGCTCTTAAACCAAGGCAAGAGAGGTCCATGATTTAGTGGGCCTTGCTGTGGCCCTCTTGCCCCTCTATAGAATGAGAAATTCAGGAGACCAGGGGAAATTGCACAGCTGTGAGCCACACCACCACCCCTTCCTGACTACATGCCAGGTAGCTAGAAGCCCAGACTCTCTGACCAGACAGACCTTCACCTGCCTCCAGGCCTTTATTGACTTCTTCCCAGGAGCAATGTCTGTATCTGCCTGAACTGGAGTGTGCCCATTCCTAGACTGAAGGAGTGGCCAAGGGGTGCCCGTTTGATGGGGTTCCACAAAGTAAAAGTGCTGACTGAGGTATCTATTCAGGCAAAACCAGTCCAGTACTCTGGAAGGAGCTGAGACTAGGAAGAGAAGGTGAGCAGACTACAGCCCAGGGGCCATAGCTAGCTAAGTCCTGCCACACAACTTCAAGAAGACTGAGAGTTATTATTTAGAATTTGATCTAAAAGTCAATGTGAAGTTATCCTTTCAAGGGAAATAATAGGTTATATTTTTCTTGACAGTTTCCTGACTTGATTTATAATCATTAAATATTTACATTTATGGTATATGGACCTCTCTTTGTTGTTTTGCCCTGGGCCCCCCCAGATCCTAGAGACCTACCTGTTGCTAACAACTATAAGAAATACAATTTAGGGGCACCTGGGTGGCTCAGTGGGTTAAGCGACTGCCTTCAGCTCAGGTCATGATTCTGGAGTTCCAGGATCGAGTCCCACATCGGGCTCCCAGCTCCATGGGGAGTCTGCTTCTCCCTCTGACCTTTTCCCCTCTCATGCTCTCTCTCACTCTCTCTTTTTCTCTCAAATAAATAAGTAAAATCTTTTTTTAAAAAAGTACAAATACTAATAAACATTATTTGGCACAAATGCCATTCTTTCAGAGTCCTCTGCTAAGTTCTAGTTGAAAGTAGTTATCCATGGCGATGTCTTCAGTGTATTCACTGCATTTGGCTATTTTTATATGCCTTCCTCACTACATGTCAACTACTGCCAGCAACTGATCTTCCAGAAATTTAGTCTTTGTTATTGTGGCTTATTTTACATATTATTGATTAGGCCCCAGTTTCTTTTCTGTATCAAAGATAATTATCATTTGTATTTGTTTACATCTGATTAGCCCTAATAGAATATTTTCTCTGTGCATTGATCCCATATATTGTCATCTAATTCCTCATAACAACTGTCTATACTTCTCTTTTATTCTTTATTTGAATTTTCAACCAATGAAACCAAGCAAAGAGATGGGATTTATATATTTGCCATCTAGGGGTTAGCGCACCTCTCAGGAAAGAGAGGTCCAAGTATGGCCCTAGATACATATGGCTGGGATGGCTTAGAGGTCTATGATTGGCTACAAAAGGGCCCAGAAAGCCAAGTTTAGGATGTTCCATGATTCATTCATATGTACATGAAGTTATGCCATATCAATTTTATAAGAGCTCAGTTGAAGAAAAAGCTTGGGACCAAAAGTCAGGCATCTTCTATATGCAATAGCAAAAATGAGAAATAGAAATCTAATTTGTGTGGGAGCTCATTAAACTCAAAATAAATCTCTCTGAATGCAGTACCTGGGTTTTTATGCTTTAACTGTGACCTTAACTAGATGGGAAGAGAAAGGGGAATTGACTTGTCTATCTTTGAGAACAAATTCAGTATCATATTATCAGCCCAGATATGAGGGCAGAAGAAAAAAGCACACCTTTGCTGAAGTAGGTTATCTTCAGATTTTAAAAGAATGATTCACAGAATTTGACAGAAAGCTTGTTCATTTATCTCCATCCTATTGGCATAATTTGAATGTTTATTTTGTTTTTAGGATTTTATTTATTTATTTGACAGACAGAGATCACAAGTAGGCAGAGAGGCAGGCAGAGAGAGAGGGAGAAGCAGGCTCCCTGCTGAGCAGAGAGCCTGATGCGGGGCTCAGTCCCAGGATCCCGGGATCATGACCCGAGCCTAAGGCAGAGGCTTAACCCACTGAGCCACCCAGGCGCCCTTTGAATGTTTATTTTATACCAAAGATTTGCTTCCTTAAAGTGTTGTAGGGAAGAACAAGTATATTTCCTTCTCTGTTGTTTTGTCTGATCTGCTGAGTCAATCCAGGAAGAATTTTAAGTCTATTATTCAGATGCTCTGCAGTTGACCTACTTTTATTTTTCACTTTTGTAGAGTTTATCCATCTTATCGTTTCTCATGAAGCACTAGTTTGCCAGGAATTTAATGTGTGTTTTACAGAATCCACTCCCCCAGAAAGAGAATTCCTAGGACAGGAATATTAGGAAATATTGTGCTCTACTTTCTGAGCTAGCATCTTAACTGTAGTATTCATTAGATTTATTTTTTAATATTGTCAGACTCCAAGAGGAGCAGTATTCAGCTTTTCCTAAACTTGTGTGACCAGAAATCCCCTTTATCTGCAGGGAGATTGTATATGCCAGGATGAGTGTTCTGAAGAATATTCCTTAATGGTGGCTCTGGCCTTTTAAAGATAGGCAAACCCTTTCTCAAGCCTCTGTGGAAATCTTATTAACAAGGGCTACACACCAATATGAACAAGATAAATAACTGGCATAAAGCCTTTTACAGCTTTCCAAAAGTACTTTTACACAGTTGTTTTATTTGATCCCTGTAATAACCCTGTGAGGTTTGTAGAGCAAAGATTACTGGCTCAAAGTCCTACAGCTTGTGAACAGGAGGAGCCGATGCAAATAGCGTAAGGATACAAATATTAAAAGTGAACGTGGCTGAAGAAAGGCAGCGTATCAACTACCTGATTTCATGGATTTCAAAACATAAGAGTATGCACTTTATGCAAAGTCTTAAATTTGTCCATGTGTCTAAGGGGATGAAAGGGCTTATTAGGCTGAACATGAATCTTTAAAAAATTCAAAACTAAACCTTATGCAAAGACAACTTTGTTGTCTCCTATGTTGATGTCTCTAGCAGTCATCTATCAATTATACTCCCCCAGCAATTCTTACTGTGCTCTCCTTGTCATCATTTTTTTCTTTATCCCATTCCTGTAACATACAAAATTCTTCCAACTAAAAGAAAAAAAAAATTCTCTTTTGACCTTACTTCTTTCAACAGCTGTTGCTCTCTTTTGGCTCCCCTTTGCCACAGAGCTCTTCAAAGGGGTTGTCTACTCATATTCCCCAGGTGCTTTCTTTGCAGTTTTTATAGATCTATTCTAATAAGGTCTTTGTCCCACCATTTCACAGAAACCACTCCTGTTGCTATCATCACTAATTTTATATTGGTAAATACAGTGGCCAATTGTCAACCTTTGTTGTCGTTGATGTTTTAGTAGATCACTCTTTCCCTCTTGATCCCGCCCTTTTTTATTTATTGACATTATAGGAAACCACACTGTTTTTCTCTTACTTCACCAGTGGCTCTGTCTCAGTCTCCTTCCTTTCTTGGACCACATTCTTCTTCCTGACTACTATTACGACGACGATGACTACTACTACTACTACTCTACTTCTTCTTCTTCTTCTTCTTCTTCTTCTTCTTCTTCTTCTTCTTCTTCTTCTTCTTCTTCTTCTTCTTTCTTCTTCTTCTTCAGATTTTATTTATTTATTTGACAGGGGAGCACAAGCAGGAGGAGCAGCTGGCAAAGGGTGAGGAAGAAGCAAGTCTCCCTGCTGAGCAGGGAACCCCAATGCAGGACTCAATCCCAGGACCCTGGGATCATGACCTGGGCAGATGGTTAACTGACTGAAGCACCCAGGTGCCCCTTCTTCCTGACTTCTTAATGTTGGAGTGACCCAAGTCTCAGTCCCAGTTTCTTCTGTCAATGATTGCCATCAGTCTCATAGTCTTAACTAGTATCCATAAGCTAATTATTTACAAACCTTTACTTCTACTTCAGACTCTACAACTAAACATATTTATCCAACAGCCTATTGAACATCTCCAATTGTACATCTAAAAGATATTGTGCACTTAAAATGTTCAAAGCTTACCTCTTGTATCCCCAAGCCCCCCAAAATTGTCTGCATCTTCCCCATCTCAGATGATGGAAGCTTTGCCTTTCCAGTTGCTCAAAGTGAAGAATATCAAGTCATCCTCAAGTCCTCCCTATGTTTCACACCCCACATCAAATTGTAAAGAAATTAGATTTTTCCTACCTTCAAAATATATCTAGGATCTGATCACTTGTTACCATCTGCATTTAATCACTACACAACAATTATCAACCATCTCTTACCTGGACTATTGTAATTATTTCCTGGCCATTCTCTCTGCTTCTCCAGTGTACCCTCTACAGTCTATTTTCAACATGATTTTATTTCTTACTTCTTATGTATTGCCCAAGACTTCAATATTCAATACAATGTTCAAGACCTCAGTACACTATAAAGTAGCATGGGTCAAAATGGCATACTTGATTTTATATAGTCTAGTAGCCCTCTCTTAGGACCATTCTTGCTCTGCCTGAATTATCAAAAACTTAATCCAGTCAAGAGCACCAGTTTGTTTTGTTTTGTTTTTTATGTGTTAACATTTTGTGAAAAGAGAAATAGAAAATGTCATAAGGTAACCGGTGAGCAATGATTTTTTTTTTAAATTGCCATTGCCTTCTTTGAGTTTTCAAAATATCACTTTTAAAAATAGGTGGCCCCTCAAAATCAAATGCTGTTCATGTACCATTGCAATAGCCCACTGACATACGGGGTAAAAGAAATCATTCCATCCCAGTTGTTGACCTGGTTTGGAGTTCCACCAGCAGTAGTGACATCCCATGGCAGACTGCTTCTTCAGGGAGGATTTCTCCTTCTTCAAGTGACACCACTTTGAGGTTTAGTTTCATACCTAGGTTCCCAAATTTATCAAGATGACTGGGCCAGGAAGGTCTTCCAGACTCAGCTACACACTGAGCTAGAACCATAACTGATATTAGGCATTGGACTCAGGTCCCAGGACATATCATACTTCCCACATGGTAGGTTCTTCTCATGAATTCTTGGAAATCTTTCTGATCCAGTCAGTTGTCTTAGTTCATAGGATAATTGGGAATAACACTGAACTTCAGAATTGAAAGGAAAGCAGTCTTGTTTTTCCTTACTCTCCTGAGGTTTCTTGGTAATTATGCAAATTACCTTCCCTTTATCCTCTCTTACATCAAGAGACACTGGAAGAGACTGTCAAGATTTCATTAAATATTCTTCTTCTAGGGCAGGGGTGCCTATTTGCCTTATATTTACATATCTAAAAGGAGTGCTGAGTGATTTTTCCTGAAAGAAGAAAGATCTCCAATATTATCTCTTTATTCTATAGCTAAACAAACAAGGAATTCAAGATTTTCAGTCATAAGCAAAATGAAAAACAAAAAATCGCCACTATACACATAGCTAGTTATATCTTATAACTATTTAGATCATTTAGGAATTTTTTAAAAAGATTTTATTTATTTATTTGACAGAGATCACAAGTAGGCAGAGAGGCAGGCAGAGAGAAAGGGAGAAGCAGACTCCCCCACCAAGCAGAGAGCCCGATGTGGGGCTCAATCCCAGGACCCTGGGATCATGACCTGAGCTGAAGGCAGAGGCTTTAACCCACTGAGCCACCCAGGCACTCCAGATCATTTAGGAATTTTATAGATGAATCATATCGTGATATGGGAAATAGCTACTTCTTACATTTCTGAGTGTTATTAATATCAATCATGGAAATATTGAATAGAAATTCCTCATGTTTCATCTATATTCAAGACACTACGAAATGAAGTATATTTCAATCAAGCCACATACACCAGATATAGTGAATGAATTGTACTCTAGTTTAAAGATTATGAGAATATTAGAACTTCAAAGTAACAGGTAGTCCTCAGATTAAAATATTCTTGCTTTCAAATTTGGTGGAAATTAAACATGGTTTAGAATGTCTCAGAAAATAATAAATATATTTTATACTTATTAATAAAACACAATCATATTGAACTAAAGAACTGACAAGTGAAGGCTCATCAGCTAGATATTTTAATTACATAATATTTCTAAGTATTTATTGTATCATAATGACTTTGCAGATCTCAATGTTGAATAATAAAGTCATTAATGGGGAAGTAACTATAAGAAGTCATCTGGTCTAGAAATTTTTCCAAATAAGGCAATATTTGGCAAACTCTATTATAGAGATTTATTTCTTCCCATCTTTCAAAAATAAGAAATAGTTGCCTTTCCATTTGAAATATCAAATGTATTTTAAAATAATTAGTTGATACGAGGATAAAAAAATCTAATTTCTTGAATCTATTATATCTTTTATTATAATCATTTCACATTTGACTATTTTATTACTTTAAATTCTTTGCCTCATTATGCCAGACAGTTTTTCAGGTTTGATGACTAGATTGAATACAGTAATAAAGTACCTGGATGATATTGATCTGTGTTTCTTAACCTCAACTAAACATATAATTACATAGGGATACTTAAAAACAATTATATACCTGGACCCCATCCTAAATATCGTTTAGAGTGAGAACCATTTTTTTATTGAAGTCTAATTAATATATAGTGTTACATTAGTTTCAGATGTATAATATAATGATTTAACAATTTTATACATTACTCACTCCTCATCAAGATAAGTGTACTCTTGATCTCTATGTATTTCACTCCTCTCAGCCACCCACCTCCCCTCTGGCAACCACCAATTTGTTTTCTGTACTTAAAGAGTCTGCTTTTTGTGCCTTTATTTTTTTTTTAAGATTTATTTATTTATTTGACAGACAGAGATCACAAGCAGGCAGAGAGAGAGGAGGAAGCAGGCCTCCTGCTGAGCAGAGAACCCGATGTGGGGCTCAATCCCAGGACTCTGGGATCATGACCTGAGCCAAAGGCAGAGGCTTTAACCCACTGAGCCACCCAGGTGCCCCTGTGCCTTTATTTTTATTCCCTTCTTTGTTCATTTGTTTCTTAATTCCACATATGAATGAAATCACATGGTATTTGTCTTTCTCTGCCAGACTTATTTCACTTAGTCATATATGCTGTAGGTTCATCCATGTTGTTGCTAATGGCAAGATCTCTTTATTTTTTTATGCCTGAGTGTGTGTGTGTGTGTGTGTGTGTGTGTATCACATCTTTTTATTCTTTAGAGGGGGTGTGGAGGCTGGGGAAGATGAGGGGATAGAAAGGGTCAGAGGGATAGGGAGAGAGAGAGAGAATCCTAAGCTGGCTCCATGCTCAGTGTGGAGCCTGGCACAGGGCATGATCTCACAACCTTGAGATCATTACCTGAGCAGAAATCAAGAGTTGGATGCTTAACTGACTGAGCCACCTGGCCACCCGGGTGTCCTTATACCACATCATCTTTATTCATTCATCTATTTTGCTGTGGTAAATAATGCAGCAATAAACAAAGGGTATATATATCTTTTTGGATTAGTGTTTTCTTTTCTTTTTTTTTTCTTTTTTTTTAGTAAATACCCAGTAGTAGAATTAGTGGATTGTATGATAAGTCTATTTTTTATTTTTTTAGAAACTTCTGTACTATTTTCCATAGTGGCTGCACCAATTCGCATTCCCACCAATAGTGCATGAGGGTTCCTTCTTTTTCACATTCTCATCAACACTTGTTATTTCTTGTGTGTGTGTGTGTGTGTGTGTGTCTTATTTTAGCCATTCTGACAGATGTAAAATGATATCTCATTATGGTTTGAGTTGTGTTTCTGTCATGATTAGTGATGTTGGGTATCGTTCCATGTGTCTGGTGACCATCTGTATGTATTCTTTGGAAAAACATAGGTTCTCTGCCCATTTTTTTAATTGGATTGTGTTTTTAGGGTTGAGTTATATAAGTTCTTTATGTATTTTGCAAATAATTTTCTCCCATTCAGTAGATTGCCTTTTGGTTTGTTTATGGTTTCCTTCACTATACAAAAACCTTTTAGTTTGATGTAGTCTTCATAGTTTAATTTTGCTTTAGTCTCTCTTGTCTGAGGTGACATTACCTCAAAAAATGTTTCTACAGCCAGTATCAAGGAAATTACAGCCTATTTTTTCTTCTAGAGTTTTATGTTAATCACATTTTGTGTGGAATCCACTTTATATTTTTATTCAACTCTCCCAAGGATTATAATGTGTAGTCATAGTTAAGAATAACTGATACAGAGTACAGATATTATTATGTCTGCTTTGTTCTAGGTTCTAGATTTGCAAGGTTTGTAAATAGGTGATTTATATATGATTAAATAGATTTAAAGAGTCAGTGTGGAATTAGAAATAATAGCTGTGAATTCCGTGCTGGAGAATTTCAGAACAAAGACAAAATATGGTTATTTGTAGGATAAGATTGAAATATGAAATATAAATATGAAATATTGAAATAATATGAAACATGAAATCAGATCAAATCACAGATCTGATTTGTGATAGCTAAAAAGCAATATGGAAATTAATACGACAATCTAGCCGGACCCAAAATGTCCAAAATCATAGCCTTGAAGCCTTTGGACTCCTCAGCATTTAAATATTTTTTGGTCCTTATGAATTTTATTAATGGTTTGGTGGCTTGATTTGGTTTACTCTTTTTTCTATATTTTGTTACTTTCAGGTAGGCATGTTCATATTCTGAGCACCCAGTCTAGTATCTGGCATATGACAGAGGCTAAACAGATAGTTGAGTTTTAGTGCTGAAGTGAATGGATAAAGGAAATACAAGTAGAGATCGAATAAATTAATAAATGAAACAGTGAATGAACAAAAGTAAGCAGCGAGGGAGAAAGAGAGAATGAACAAAAGAAAGAATGGAATGTGACACTGGAGTACTTGGGTTCCTGTTTGAACCTTACTACTTTCTAGTAGTGTGACCTTAAGCAAAATACCTATGTTCCTTGCTTCAGTTCCTTTTCTGTTACAATAGTTTGTTATAGGGATTAAAAGTTTATGCACATTATGTACTTGGAATAGTGCCTAGTACATAGTCAGAACTTAGCAAGTGTTAGTGAAGTGGAGTAATTATTACAAACCCATGCTTGGAGCCAGAAATCTTACCAGCTATATGTCTTGGATAAGTAAGTACCCACTAAATGATAGCTATTGTTATTAGTTGTCATTATTCTAATGGAAGATACAGTCTTATCTGAGGATCTGGAGGCAAATCCAAATTTGAGAATTTGAAGTAAAATGAAGAGTATAATGATCTCTTAGAATGAAAGGAAATAATATTTGCTAGGACCTCGGATTGGCTGAAGTCTTCCAGAGTCCCTCCCTGAAACAGTGCTTGGTCTAAGATTTACTCCTAGAGTTCACAAAGAGACTTCACTATTGGTTTATGGAGTTCCTGATTGATTAGATATTTATTCTATTACCTTTTTCACCCTAACATTGCTGACTCACATAGGAAATTTCCAATGAACTATCAGCTCTAGTTCTTTTTTTTTCTTATTATTTTTGTGCTCATGAATGTTTTCCCTGTCAGATTTGTGTTATTTCTTTATTTTTGGTTCTATATTTCAATAACACTACATTCTCTTCTCACAGAATGAAATGTTTTATAAAATTTTGCCATTTTATAGATTCTGTCCAATACTCCACAGAATTATTAAAGTTAGATTTTTTACATTATGATTGCAAATCTTGTGTAACTTTTTTGACTAATCAATAATTTATCTCTAACCAGGGGCACCTGGGAGGCTCAGTTTGCTAAGTGTCTGACTTCAGCTCAGGTCATGGTCCCAGGGTTCTGGGATTAAGCCCCACATCGGGCTCCCTGCTCGGTTGGGAGCCCAGTTCTCCCTCTGCCTGGTGCTCCCTTGCTTGTGCTCTGTCTCTCTCTCTGTCAAATGAATAAATAAAATCTTTAAAAATATATAAAAATAATTTATCTCTAACATAATATTCATAGAACTATTTTAAAAAATGGAATGGAAGGACTTGGTGTGACCTCTTAAATGCTGAAGAGTTTTAAGTGTATTTGTGCCTTTAACATCTGGATTTGATTAATGGTAAGATAAAGTCCTACCTTCTACTCTTTGGCCTCACCTTTTATTTTCTCTAGAGAGATTAATAAGCCATGAAAAATAAAATACATAAGAGAAAAAGATCTACTTGAAATTCCTTACAAGAGAATCTAGCATTTATGTTTTAGATGGGAAAACATATGTCAAAATGTACAAATCAAGTGTGGAATTATATACGTAATAAAGTTTAAGTTATCAGCTGCCATAGTGGCTATAGTTAAGATTCTGTATTGTATATTTGAAATTTGCTAAGAGATCTTAAATGTTGTCACTACAAAAAAGAAATGGTAATTATGTGAGTTAATGGATGCGTGTTAACTACCTTATTGTGGTGATCACAGTATACACATGCATCAAATTATCATGTTGTGTATCTTATGCTTACACTATATATATATATATATATATATCAGATATATCTCAATGAATCTGAGGGAGATTATCAGCTGTCAAATATAATAGCTTCTTAGGGCAGGGGAGGTCAACCAAGTATTCATTCTGCATAGGCAGTGTCCATCTACCTCTAAAATCTTATAGTTAACATAGCTCCTAAACCCTCTGGAATACCTTGTCAAGAAATATCTGTCCAAGTGGAACTTAATTATTAAGTCCTACTAATATAGCACTTTAGGTGGCCTCTGTTCTGTACATCCAACAGTCATTATCTTACCACTTAAAAGAAACATGAAAATTATTCATTGATATGTTTCTTAAACAACTGTTCTTTCATGGAGTAGAAAGGCAACGTGTTACCACTAAAATATGCTCAAAATCAGCAATAACCATTAAAGTACCATAAAATGCAGAGTGAAAATGGGCACATTAGAAATTTAACTACACTACTATTTTTAAAAGACATGTTACAGTATTTTTTAAATAAATACTAGAACTTGAAGTAGGATGGAGAAAATATTAATGGTGAGGTCATTTTATTAAGAATTCTCAAATACAAAGAGAGACCCATATTTCTAGCACTTACTTGGTAGAAAATGGAAGAACATGTTTAAATTCCTGGCTTTATCTCAAGATTATCTTTAGAAGTGGTAGGACTATGATATGGTAGGGCTTCTGGGACTTCATAAACTTCATTTGGTCTTATTTTACAATGTATATTTCTACCACTTTTTAAATCTTAATGTGCATTTATAATAATGGTTTCCTTAGTTTATATCAGATTGTTCTACCATAAAGATAATTCATCTATATTATGCTTTAAAATAGGGCAAAAAGGACTCAGTTCTATTTTATATTTACTTTTTATGAAAACATTTTTTTCATGAGCTTTGTGTAATGATGGCTGAAAATATTGTCTCCATATTTTATTTCTTTTTGAATCCTTACTGTTTTTCCTAAAACTCATCTTACTCATTAATGGAAACTTTCATTCATTCACTCATTCATTCATGCATTCATTTAACAAATATATTTTTGTGGAAGATGCTCTAAGTCACTAGAGACACAAGTAATCAAAACATTTATTCAGTTAACAGATGTCTATCTCATAACCATCATGTGTCAGGCATCATTCTAGGTATTTGTGATACACAAAAAGAAAGCATAAAGGCTCTTTCCCTGCTGAAGCTTATGACCTAGCAATTTGGAGGAGGTTAGCAGATAATATACAATAAATTCACCTAAGTAAATCATCTAGTATGTCATAAAATGATATTGAAGAAAAGAAAAAGTAGAGAAATACAAAAAAAATCAGGAGTCTTGGGGAGACATGGAGGGAGGAGTAGTTTGCCCTTTTAAATAAAGTGGTCAGGGTTGGCTCCATTGAAACAGTTGAGGTTGTTAGCCATATGGAATACTAGTGAAGAATTTCAGTCAGTAAAAAAAAAAAACTCAAGCCAAGGCTGCAATGTGGGAGAGTGATTCACTTATTAGAGGAGCAGCAAGGTTGCCCATGTGACTAAAGCAAGAGAACAAGTGGGAGAATAGTAGGAGAGAGGTCAGGGAGGGCAGGGCTTGGAGGGGACGGCAGGGGAGTAGAAAGTGGGGAGCTGTGGTTATGCTTGTTATAATATTTTTGTTTTTGTACTGGGCAGGATGGAAAAGGATTGGAGTGTTTTGAGCAGAGGAATGACTTGGTGTAACGTGATTACCATGTAACAAGATTACCATGGATCATTCTGGCTTTTTTAAAAAGGAAAGTGAGAGGACAAGGTTAGAAACAAAGAGACCAGTTAGAAGATTGTTACAGTAATTCAAGTGGGAGTAGATGACCCAGACATCATGTATTGAACAAGAAAATCCCGCTACAAATCCCAGATGAGTATTGGTAAAGAGGATGTCAAAGATCATGCCAGTGCCAATCACCAAAAGTAGGAGCCCATATATCTTGGCCTACTGCATCTTCTAAGGGTTCAGGAGTTGTCAAAAAGGATTAGATGCACAGGTGTTCCTTGACACACAAAGAGGTCATGGAAATGGGTCCAATTCAGATATGTCACAAGGTAATGTTTAGTATAAGATGTCACATTCAGTATTTGCAGTAAGTTTATACTAGGGGAATTGATTCGGCAAATAAAACATTGAGCCAGGACTGAAAAAAGAGCATGCCACCACGTGTTTATCTGGTAGATAAAACAGAAAAATCACAGGTTGGGAGACACAAATTGGTTTAGGATTTTCAAGGGGACCAGTGTAGCTAGAATGGAATAGACTATAGCAAAAGA